>NC_133105.1:41520699-41615197 GCF_022965805.1 Primulina eburnea
AAGCAGGTAGTGGGAGATAAATTGGATAGTTGATCCATTTTATGTTACTTTGTGGGATATCCAAGGATTTTAGTTGGATATCACTTCTATCATCCCCAAGAAACAAAGGTGTTTGTTTCTAGGAATGCAACCTTTTTGGAAAAGGAATTTTCTATTGGATAGAAAAGGGGAGATGATAGAACTCGAAGAGGTTCGAGAAACACCCACAATTATAGAACCCACACCCGAAGAGCCAAGAGAGGAGATACAGGCTCCTAGAAGATCCGAGAGAGTCTCGAGACCAACTATGAGGTATGGTCTGCTTCTTGAAGAGGGCCATGATGAGCCTAACCATGGATTTGATCCAAGGACCTTCAAGGAAGCGTTATCTGATGCCGATTCATCCAAATGGCTTGAAGCTATGGAATCTGAGTTGAATTCCATGCATTCGAACCAAGTGTGAGATCTTATAGATCCACCTGAGGGAACGGTTCCCATAGAACTTGGGGCGGATAGGAAGGTATTGACCTTTAAGGCGCGATTGGTGGCAAAAGGAAATACTCAAATACAAGGAGTTGACTTTGAGGAAACCTTTTCACCAGTTGCAATGTTCAAGTCCATAAGGATTTTGCTAGCCATAGCTGCATGGTATGACTATGAGATATGGCAGATGGATGTTAAGACAGTCTTTCTTAATGGGGATTTTAAGAAAGTGAATTACATGTCTCAACCTGAAGGGTTTACATCTGTCGGAAGTGAGCATATGGTATGCAAACTTCAGAGATCTATTTATGGTCTAAAGCTGGCATCTAGGAGTTGGAACCTTAGATTCGATAGTATAATCAAGGAGTTGATTTACTAAGAATACTGAGGAACCCTATGTGTATGAGAAGGTCAGTGGGAGTGTTGTGACATTCCTGGTGCTTTATGTTGATGACATTCTACTCATTGGGAATGATGTAGGAATGTTGCAATCAACTAAGATATGGTTAGCGAGTAAGTTCTCGATGCAGGACTTGGGTGAAGCATCTTTTGTATTGGGAATACAGATCTATTGAGATAGATCGAAAAGATGGCTTAGTCTCACCCAGTCCACATACATTGATACCATCGTGAAGCGGTTCTCGATGGATAAGTCCAAGAGAGGACATCTGCCAATGTGTCATGGCGTGTCCCTATCCAAGTCTGTCTTTCAAGACTGATGCAGAGATAGCGGCGATGACAAAGTATTCCTTACGCATCTGCGATTGGTAGCATCATGTATGGGATGATATCTACACGTCTTGACGTGGCTTTCGCACTAAGTGTAGTGAGTAGATATCAATCGAACCCTGGTCTTCCACACTGGAAAGCTGTGAAAGACATCCTCAAGGAGTTGAGAAGGACCAATAAATTGTTCTTGGTCTATGGGGTGGAGAACTAAAATTGGAAGGCTACACCGACTCTAGCTTCCAAAGCGATATCGATGACTCGAAGTCAACCTCTGGGTTTGTATTCATGCTCAATGGTGCTGCTGTCTCTTGCAAGAGTTCCAAGCGAGACAATACTGCGGATTCCAGCACAGAGGCCGAATACATTGCTGCATCAGATGCAGCAAGGGAGGCTGTTTGGATAAGGAATTTTTTCCAAGAGTTGGACGTCATTCCTAATGGAGTTGCTCCTGTCCCGGTGTTGTGTGACAACACGGGAGCTATAGCTCAAGCAAAGGAGCCTAGGAATCATCAGAAATCCAAACTAGTATTGAGAAAGTACCACATCCTCGGAGAGATTGTGGAAAGAGGAGAAGTGTCTTTTGACAAAGTCGGCACCGCCGATAATGTAGTTGATCCACTAGCTAAGCCTTTACCTGGACCATTATTCGACAAGCATCGCGAATCAATGGGTTTAAAGCATATGGGTAGTTGGCTCTAGTTCAAGTGGGAGATTGTTAGAGTAGGTGCCCGTCGAGCCAAGTGTTGGCCGAGTGTTCACAATGAAACTCTATGTATAAGCAATCTTTATTTTAGTAATATTTGAAATTATTATTTTGGCACATCTTTATCTGTATACCCATGCTAGTTGCATAGATAAAGCCCTTGAATATACAAATAGTAGAAAGAATATGAGATGCTCATATGATGAGTATCATGAAACTCATATTTGTAATACTGTATATTCTAAACGGTTCCTAGTCGATTCAGCCGCTACTAAGAAGGATATAGGCCGCTAGAGTTCGAGACTAGTATCTGCGATGTGAGTACCATGTTTCATTGGTAGGGGACATTGTGATGTCCGAACATGCAGATAGGTGCTCCTTGTAGAGTGCACTGAACAACCCTCCATTAAAGGACTTTCCAAGTGGTTCTCACTTATCGAGTGGAAACGTCCTAGTTTATGGTTGTACATCATTAGTCCTTATGACCCGGGACAACATTGAGACTCTATGTGCTAGAATTACACTTTGACTTGTTTACCGACTCTTATGGGGTCATCAGGTGGCAAGGTTGAGTGTTCTGTCGAAACACATAGGAGTCGATGCATTGTAGTCGGGGATTCACCGCTTACCTTCGGGTATGGATATCCTATGTGTTATCATGTGTATGTAGGTTGAAATCTCTGGCCAGAGTATGGTGGTAACTATGAAAGGGTTTCATAGATTACACCATCGATGCAACTACGACATGACACATAGTATCGATTCATTGACAACTCTCGATAAACCAATGGTTGTCGAATCGATCGGGATATATGAGTTGAAGGGACCGTACTGTACGCTAACCATAATTGAATGGTTCTTGCAGGCACTATCATTTGATACCTAGGGAATCATGTAAGCGATGCTGCTAGGCGTTTAACATGGTTGGTTGGGTACTATCAGACTTGAGTTCTGACGTTCTTGTTATCAAGGAGTTGATAAGTAAGAATGGAGCAATTGGGGTATGCTCATATAAGGACATGTTTAGTCCGAATCACATGGAGATGTGAACCCACGGCTAGTTGTATCAATGAACCATTGAGGGCCACACAAGTACTAGCTTTCTAGATCCCGTTGAGAAGTAAAATTGTTCAATGTGTTGAACGGCTTATAAAGGAGTTTATAAGCGTAAGGAAAATTAGAAGTATGACTTCTATAAAGGAGAAAATAGTTCAATGTGTTGAACGACTTATAAATGAGTTTATAAGTGTAAAGAAAAATAGAAGTACGACTTCTATGAGAGAAATGTAAATTTTGATTTATGGAAGTGTTCCTAAATTAAAATTTGGCCAAGTGAATAATGTATTTGAAAATTGTGATTTTCATAGACATTATTATGGACTAAATTAAATTAATTCAAGTGTTGAATTAATTAAACACTAGTGGACCTAGTAGAGTCCAAATAATTAAATTAATTCAAGTGTTGAATTAATTAAATTATATTGAGTCTTGTAGAGCTCAATTAAAATAATTATTTAACTAGTGGGACTTGGGTAAATTCAAGTAATGTTTAATTAGTCTCAAATATGTTTGAGATAATTAAAATTTAGTCCAAGGTTTTTAATTTGATTAAAAACCATATAATATGCATGCATGGGAGGTGAAGAGTTGGAGACTACTTTTTCAAATATCAAGACTTGGCATGCACCTTTTTGGATCAACTTTTTTGCAACCCCAAGACAACTCATCCTCCCTCATTCACACAATGCAATGGCCGAAACTTGCTTCTAATTTCTCTCCTCCATTTTTCTCTCTTTTGTTCTTCAATTGTTGGAGATCAAAAACACTTCTCTTTGAAAAATCCTCATATTTTTCTAGTGCAAAATATGAGGGGATCTACCTAGTTGGTGGTGGGCTTAATAGTTGAGCAAGGAGTGCTCATTGGAAAGCTTGAAGATAGTTTCTACCTTTCAAGAGCTTTGTTGTTTGACAACAAAGTTGGAGCCATAATCAATCTCTTGAGATTGATAGGTATTTCTTTAAAACACACTATGTATGTCATTTTTGTGGTTTATTGTATTTGTTGCACAAAATGTAGTGGTGGCCGAAATTTTTTGTTAGAAAATATGATTTTCGAAATTTTTGTTGCTTCCGTTGCGCTTCCGGTCACCGTAACCGATCCCCTTTCAAGAAGCGCTGATAAAACTCATCTTTGAAGACTTTCCACGTGATGTCAATGCCTCGGTGCTCCAAGGCTCTCTTTGTAGTCAACCACCAACTCTTGGCAACCTCTTTCATCTGATGCCCTATCAATTTCACACGTCGCTCATCACTATACGCCAAAGACTCAAACAACATCTCGATATCATCAAGCCAGCTCTCGCACTCTACTGCATTCTCTGTGCCCTTCAGGGTAGGCGAATGGAAAGACTGAAATCTTTTCAATAAGGTCTCCATCGGCGTAGCGGTAACATCCATCTGTGCACCGGATGTACTACCCTGCTCTGGCTGTGGTATACGTCTAGGCGGCATAAATCTGATTATCAAACTGATTAGTACATAATCAATATCATCTGTCTCAGCCCTCCTCTGATCATAACCTCTGATCGAGAATCGGTTCTGATTCAGGCTTGACAAGTATATGCTGTAAATCAATTCAGATAATACAACAACATACAATAGGGAAAGCAATAATCATGCTAGCACATCAAAAGCAAGGAATATGACTCGATCTACCCCGCTCATTCTAATCTATCTCAGTCTACGGAACCTACTGCTCTGATACCACCTGTTGTGGGGACCCGGGCTCTAACTCAATTCTTTTTGGGATTTATTGGATCTTTGCTCGAAAATGTGGGTCAAAATTTTGGTTTTAACATTAACTCAAATGTGTAATCAAAACATGACATATTTTTATAATAATAAAACAACATCAGGTACATACAAGTCTGTTTCGTACAATCATACACTAGTGTTTAAAAGTTTTCAGTACACGTCTAGTACAACAACTAGTAAGCTGCACGCCCGAGATCTCCACGCTATCAACAATCTCTCATCTTCCTCGTGACCCAGATCCTGCCCCACCTGTTGCCATGCACACATACAGACACGACAACAGCCGGATAACTCCGGTGAGAACATATCCCAGTATAAAACATGGATGCATGCAATGTAATAATCATGTACAAAAGCATAGCACATATCAAGTAACATGAATGCAACTCTAAACATATAGAAGAATACAAATCTGTATTCAACATTTAAATCTTGACTCGACTCATTTCTAATCTAGGGATCCCGGTGTGAATAAGACGGTCTGTCACCTACCCAACCACTCGGGGTGACGGTACGTCTTATTCCTAGACTTCGGTCAACTCTGTATCGAGGGTCTACACATAGAGAATATCTACTACTATGCGTCGATACACCGAAACGTCTAGTTTTGGCCAATCTGCCAATATCTCCTATCTCAGGACTCGAATATAAATCAATAAACAATACATTACATAATCAAATGTAATAACAATCTAGTATGTGATTTAGGGAAACTCGTATCAAATCTGAATCGAGTTGTGCAATCCCGTGACCACATGAATTATACCTTTCTTGTCGCGCAGTCTGTGTCGAACCGAAATCTCGAATACCAAGTAGCCAATAAAAATATCCTTAGATAGCTCTTGTTGCAAGGAACAATAATCTCAACTCAGTTTCCAATTCGGATGTGTAAATCTTGCACAATACAAATCCTAAGAAATGAAGAAGCTTGCTCCTCTCTTGAGATTCTCTCGGTTCTTAGGTTCTTCTTAATAGAGATGCTGAGTCATGTTACAAATATATATATACACCATGCCAAGTGTCAACATAAAAATCGAAGGTGGCATTTCGCATGCAGCACCGCGGGTGCGGTCACCCCAGCACCGCGGGTGCGCTATGCTCTCGGCTGCCCTTCCATTTTCCGGAATGCTCAGACCGCGGGTGCGGTCATTGCTTCGCACAATTCCACCAAATTTTCTTTCAATGCACCGCGGGTGCAGTCCTTCCTGTACCGCGGGTGCGGTGTGACTTCGGCCCTGCTCACTCAAAATTCCATAATTCAGGCTATAGTTTCTACTTTCATCCTATGACATGCATTCTCATGTCTTCCAAGTCTTATGCCAATGAAAACTTAAAATCTCGAGCCTTACATTAAACTTGGCACAAAATTGTTGTTTTCTACTACTTGTCATCCTCAAACGGATGAACAAACTGAAGTTGTCAATAGAACTTTGGGAACACTTTTGCGTGCTATTCTTAAAAAGAACTTGGATTGAAATTTCTATGGACTTTATTTTGGGGTTGCCTAGGACTAAGAAGGGTAGGGATTTTTTTTTGTTGTTGTGGATAGATTCTCTAAGTTGACACATTTTATAGCTTGTCATAAAACCAATGATGCTTCAAACATTGCGGATTTGTTGTTTAGAGAAGTCGATAGGTTGCATGGCATTCCTAGTACTATTGTTTCTGATCGCGATGTTAAATTCTTGAGTTACTTTTGGAATACTTTATGGGCTAAACTTGGTACAAAATTGTTGTTTTCTACTACTTGTTATCCTCAAATGGATGGACAAACTGAAGTTGCCAATTGAACTTTGGGAACACTTTTGCGTGCTATTCTTAAAAAGAACTTGGATTGACATTTCTATGGACTTTATTTTGGGGTTGCCTAGGACTAAGAAGGGTAGGGATTATATTTTTGTTGTTGTGGATAGATTCTCTAAGATGGCACATTTTATAGCTTGTCATAAAACCGATGATGCTTCAAACATTACGGATTTGTTCTTTAGAGAAGTCGTTAGGTTGCATGACATGCCTAAGACTATTGTTTCTGTTCGAAATGTTAAATTCTTGAGTTACTTTTGGAAGACTTTATGGGCTAAACCTGGCACAAAATTGTTGTTTTCTACTACTTGTCATCCTCAAACGGATGGACAAACTGAAGTTGTCAATAGAACTTTGGGAACACTTTTGCGTGCTATTCTTAAAAAGAACTTGGATTGAAATTTCTATGGACTTTATTTTGGGGTTGCCTAGGACTAAGAAGGGTAGGGATTCTTTTTTTGTTGTTGTGGATAGATTCTCTAAGATGACACATTTTATAGCTTGTCATAAAACCAATGATGCTTCAAACATTGCGCATTTGTTGTTTAGAGAAGTCGTTAGGTTGCATGGCATGCCTAGGACTATTGTTTCTGATCGCGATGTTAAATTCTTGAGTTACTTTTGGAATACTTTATGGGCTAAACTTGGCACAAAATTGTTGTTTTCTACTACTTGTTATCCTCAAACGGATGGACAAACTGAAGTTGCCAATAGAACTTTGGGAACACTTTTGCGTGCTATTCTTAAAAAGAACTTGATTGACATTTCTATGGACTTTATTTTGGGGTTGCCTAGGACTAAGAAGGGTAGGGATTATATTTTGTTGTTGTGGATAGATTCTCTAAGATGGCACATTTTATAGCTTGTCATAAAACCGATGATGCTTCAAACATTACGGATTTGTTCTTTAGAGAAGTCGTTAGGTTGCATGACATGCCTAAGACTATTGTTTCTGTTCGCGATGTTAAATTCTTGAGTTACTTTTGGAAGACTTTATGGGCTAAACCTTGCACAAAATTGTTGTTTTCTACTACTTGTCATCCTCAAACGGATGGACAAACTGAAGTTGTCAATAGAACTTTGGGAACACTTTTGCGTGCTATTCTTAAAAAGAACTTGGATTGACATTTCTATGGACTTTATTTTGGGGTTGCCTAGGACTAAGAAGGGTAGGGATTATATTTTTGTTGTTGTGGATAGATTCTCTAAGATGGCACATTTTATAGCTTGTCATAAAACGATGATGCTTCAAACATTACGGATTTGTTCTTTAGACAAGTCGTTAGGTTGCATGGCATGCCTAGGACTATTGTTTTTGGTCGTGATGTTAAATTCTTGAGTTACTTTTGGAAGACTTTATGGGCTAAACTTGGCACAAAATTGTTGTTTTCTACTACTTGTCATCCTCAAACGGATGGACAAACTGAAGTTGTCAATAGAACTTTGGGAACACTTTTGCGTGCTATTCTTTAAAAGAACTTGGATTGAAATTTCTATGGATTTATTTTGGGGTTGCCTAGGACTAAGAAGGGTAGGGATTCTTTTTTTGTTGTTGTGGATAGATTCTCTAAGATGACACATTTTATAGCTTGTCATAAAACCAATGATGCTTCAAACATTGCGGATTTGTTGTTTAGAGAAGTCGTTAGGTTGCATGGCATGCCTAGGACTATTGTTTCTGATCGCGATGTTAAATTCTTGAGTTACTTTTGGAATACTTTATGGGCTAAACTTGGCACAAAATTGTTGTTTTCTACTACTTGTTATCCTCAAACGGATGGACAAACTGAAGTTGCCAATAGAACTTTGGGAACACTTTTGCGTGCTATTCTTGAAAAGAACTTGGATTGACATTTCAATTGACTTTATTTTGGGGTTGCCTAGGACTAAGAAGGGTAGGGATTCTTTTTTTGTTGTCGTGGACAGATTCTCTAAGATGGCACATTTTATGGCTTGTCATAAAACCGATGATGCTTTAAACATTGCGGATTTGTTCTTTAGAGAAGTCGTTAGGTTTCATGGCATGCCTAAGACTATTGTTTCTGGTCTCGATGTTAAATTCTTGAGTTACTTTTGGAAGACTTTATAGGCTAAACTTGGCACAAAATTGTTATTTTTTACTACTTGTCATCCTCAAACGGATGGACAAACTGAAGTTGTAAATAGAACTTTGGGAACACTTTTGCGTGCTATTCTTAAAAAGAACTTGGATTGACATTTCTATGGACTTTATTTTGGGGTTGCCTAGGACTAAGAAGGGTAGGGATTATATTTTTGTTGTTGTGGATAGATTCTCTAAGATGGCACATTTTATAGCTTGTCATAAAACCGATGATGCTTCAAAAATTACGGATTTGTTCTTTAGAGAAGTCGTTAGGTTGCATGACATGCCTAAGACTATTGTTTCTGTTCGCGATGTTAAATTCTTGAGTTACTTTTGGAAGACTTTATGGGCTAAACCTGGCACAAAATTGTTGTTTTCTACTACTTGTCATCCTCAAACGGATGGACAAACTGAAGTTGTCAATAGAACTTTTGGAACACTTTTGCGTGCTATTCTTAAAAAGAACTTGGATTGACATTTCTATGGACTTTATTTTGGGGTTGCCTAGGACTAAGAAGTGGAGGGATTCTATTTTTGTTGTTGTGGATAGATTCTCTAAGATGGCACATTTTATAGCTTGTCATAAAACCGATGATGCTTCAAACATTGCGGGTTTGTTCTTTAGAGAAATCGTTAGGTTGCATGGCATGCCTAGGACTATTGTTTCTGGTCGCGATGTTAAATTCTTGTGTTACTTTTGGAAGACTTTATGGGCTAAACTTGGCACAAAATTTTTGGTTTCTACTACTTGTCATCCTCAAACGGATGGACAAACTGAAGTTGTCAATAGAACTTTGGGAACACTTTTGCGTGCTATTCTTAAAAAGAACTTGGATTGAAATTTCTATGGACTTTATTTTGGGGTTGCTTAGGACTAAGAAGGGTAGGGATTCTTTTTTTGTTGTTGTGGATAGATTCTCTAAGATGACGCATTTTATAGCTTGTCATAAAACCAATGATGCTTCAAACATTGCGGATTTGTTCTTTAGAGAAGTCGTTAGGTTGCATGGCATGCCTAGGACTATTGTTTCTGGTCGCGATGTTAAATTCTTGAGTTACTTATGGAATACTTTATGGGCTAAACTTGGCACAAAATTGTAGTTTTCTACTACTTGTTATCCTCAAACGGATGGACAAACTGAAGTTGCCAATAGAACTTTGGGAACACTTTTGCGTGCTATTCTTAAAAAGAACTTGGATTGACATTTCAATGGACTTTATTTTGGGGTTGCCTAGGACTAAGAAGGGTAGGGATTCTTTTTTTGTTGTTGTGGACAGATTCTCTAAGATGGCACATTTTATAGCTTGTCATAAAACCGATGATGCTTTAAACATTGCGGATTTGTTCTTTAGAGAAGTCGTTAGGTTTCATGGCATGCCTAGGACTATTGTTTCTGGTCGCGATGTTAAATTCTTGAGTTACTTTTGGAAGATTTTATGGGCTAAACTTGGCACAAAATTGTTGTTTTCTACTACTTGTCATCCTCAAACGGATGGACAAACTGAAGTTGTAAATAGAACTTTGGGAACACTTTTTCGTGCTATTCTTAAAAAGAACTTGGATTGACATTTCTATTGATTTTATTTTGGGGTTGCCTAGGACTAAGAAGGGGAGGGATTCTATTTTTGTTGTAGTGGATAGATTCTCTAAGATGGCACATTTTATAGCTTGTCATAAAACCGATGATGCTTCAAACATTGCGGATTTGTTCTTTAGAGAAATCTTTAGGTTGCATGGCATGCCTAGGACTATTGTTTCTGGTCGCGATGTTAAATTCTTGTGTTACTTTTGGAAGACTTTATGGGCTAAACTTGGCACAAAATTTTTGGTTTCTACTACTTGTCATCCTCAAACGGATGGACAAACTGAAGTTGTCAATAGAACTTTGGGAACACTTTTGCGTGCTATTCTTAAAAAGAACTTGGATTGAAATTTCTATGGACTTTATTTTGGGGTTGCTTAGGACTAAGAAGGTTAGGGATTCTTTTTTTGTTGTTGTGGATAGATTCTCTAAGATGACACATTTTATAGCTTGTCATAAAACCAATGATGCTTCAAACATTGCGGATTTGTTCTTTAGAAAAGTCGTTAGGTAGCATGGCATGCCTAGGACTATTGTTTCTGGTCGCGATGTTAAATTCTTGAGTTACTTATGGAATACTTTATGGGCTAAACTTGGCACAAAATTGTTATTTTCTACTACTTGTCATCCTCAAACGGATGGACAAACTGAAGTTCTCAATAGAACTTTGGGAACACTTTTGCGTGCTATTCTTAAAAAGAACTTGGATTGACATTTCAATGGACTTTATTTTGGGGTTGCCTAGGACTAAGAAGGGTAGGGATTCCTTTTTGTTGTTGTGGACAGATTCTCTAAGATGGCACATTTTATAGCTTGTCATAAAACCGATGATGCTTTAAACATTGCGGATTTGTTCTTTAGAGAAGTCGTTAGGTTGCATGGAATGCCTATGACTATTGTTTCTGGTCGCGATCTTAAATTCTTGAGTTACTTTTGGAAGACTTTATGGGCTAAACTTGGCACAAATTTTGTTTTCTACTACATGTCATCCTGAAACGGATGGACAAACTGAAGTTGTCAATAGAACTTTGGGAACACTTTTGCGTGCTATTCTTAAAAAGAACTTGGATTGACATTTCTATGGACTTTATTTTGGGGTTGACTAGGACTAAGAAGGGTAGGGATTATATTTTTGTTGTTGTGGATAGATTCTCTAAGATGGCACATTTTATAGCATGTCATAAAACCGATGATGCTTCAAACATTACGGATTTGTTCTTTAGAGAAGTCGTTAGGTTGCATGGCATGCCTAAGACTATTGTTTCTGTTCGCGATGTTAAATTTTTGAGTTACTTTTGGAAGACTTTATGGGCTAAACCTGACACAAAATTGTTGTTTTCTACTACTTGTCATCCTCAAACGGATGGACAAACTGAAGTTGTCAATCGAACTTTGGTTTTGCGTGCTATTCTTAAAAAGAACTTGGATTGACATTTCAATGGACTTTATTTTGGGGTTGCCTAGGACTAAGAAGGGTAGGGATTCTTTTTTTGTTGTTGTGGACAGATTCTCTAAGATGGCACATTTTATAGCTTGTCATAAAACCGATGATGCTTTAAACATTGCGGATTTGTTCTTTAGAGAAGTCGGTAGGTTTCATGGCATGCCTAGGACTATTGTTTCTGGTCGCGATGTTAAATTCTTGTTTTACTTTTGGAAGACTTTATGGGCTAAACTTGGCACAAAATTGTTATTTTCTACTACTTGTCATCCTCAAACGGATGGACAAACTGAAGTTGTAAATAGAACTTTGGGAACACTTTTGCGTGCTATTCTTAAAAAGAACTTGGATTGACATTTCTATGGACTTTATTTTGGGGTTGCCTAGGACTAAGAAGGGTAGGGATTATATTTTTGTTGTTGTGGATAGATTCTCTAAGATGACACATTTTATAGCTTGTCATAAAACCGATGATGCTTCAAAAATTACGGATTTGTTCTTTAGAGAAGTCGTTAGGTTGCATGACATGCCTAACACTATTGTTTTGTTTTGTTCGCGATGTTAAATTCTTGAGTTACTTTTGGAAGACTTTATGGGCTAAACTTGGCACAAAATTGTAGTTTTCTACTACTTGTTATCCTCAAACGGATGGACAAACTGAAGTTGCCAATAGAACTTTGGGAACACTTTTGTGTGCTATTTTAAAAAGAACTTGGATTGATATTTCAATGGACTTTATTTTGGGGTTGCCTAGGACTAAGAAGGGTAGGGATTCTTTTTTTGTTGTTGTGGACAGATTCTCTAAGATGGCACATTTTATAGCTTGTCATAAAACCGATGATGCTTTAAACATTGCGGATTTGTTCTTTAGAGAAGTCGTTAGGTTTCATGGCATGCCTAGGACTATTGTTTCTGGTCGCGATGTTAAATTCTTGAGTTACTTTTGGAAGACTTTATGGGCTAAACTTGGCACAAAATTGTTGTTTTCTACTACTTGTCATCCTCAAACGGATGGACAAACTGAAGTTGTAAATAGAACTTTGGGAACACTTTTTCGTGCTATTCTTAAAAAGAACTTGGATTGACATTTCTATTGACTTTATTTTGGGGTTGCCTAGGACTAAGAAGGGGAGGGATTCTATTTTTGTTGTAGTGGATAGATTCTCTAAGATGGCACATTTTATAGCTTGTCATAAAACCGATGATGCTTCAAACATTGCGGATTTTTTCTTTAGAGAAATCGTTAGGTTGCATGGCATGCCTAGGACTATTGTTTCTGGTCGCGATGTTAAATTCTTGTGTTACTTTTGGAAGACTTTATGGGCTAAACTTGGCACAAAATTTTTGGTTTCTACTACTTGTCATCCTCAAACGGATGGACAAACTGAAGTTGTCAATAGAACTTTGGGAACACTTTTGCGTGCTATTCTTAAAAAGAACTTGGATTGAAATTTCTATGGACTTTATTTTGGGGTTGCTTAGGACTAAGAAGGTTAGGGATTCTTTTTTGTTGTTGTGGATAGATTCTCTAAGATGACACATTTTATAGCTTGTCATAAAACCAATGATGCTTCAAACATTGCGGATTTGTTCTTTAGAAAAGTCGTTAGGTTGCATGGCATGCCTAGGACTATTGTTTCTGGTCGCGATGTTAAATTCTTGAGTTACTTATGGAATACTTTATGGGCTAAACTTGGCACAAAATTGTTATTTTCTACTACTTGTCATCCTCAAACGGATGGACAAACTGAAGTTCTCAATAGAACTTTGGGAACACTTTTGCGTGCTATTCTTAAAAGAACTTGGATTGACATTTCAATGGACTTTATTTTGGGGTTGCCTAGGACTAAGAAGGGTAGGGATTCTTTTTTTGTTGTTGTGGACAGATTCTCTAAGATGGCACATTTTATAGCTTGTCATAAAACCGATGATGCTTTAAACATTGCGGATTTGTTCTTTAGAGAAGTCGTTAGGTTGCATGGAATGCCTAGGACTATTGTTTCTGGTCGCGATGTTAAATTCTTGAGTTACTTTTGGAATACTTTATGGGCTAAACTTGGCACAAAATTGTTGTTTTCTACTACTTGTCATCCTCAAACGGATGGACTAACTGAAGTTGTCAATAGAACTTTAGGAACGCTTTTGCGTGCTATTCTTAAAAAGAACTTGGATTTACATTTCTATGGACTTTATTTTGGGGTTGCCTAGGACTAAGAAGGGTAGGGATTCTATTTTTTTTGTTGTGGATAGATTCTCAGTGGGGACCCAGGCTCTAACTCATTTTTTTGGGATTAAATGGATCTTTATTATGAAAAGTGGGTCAAATTTTTGCTTTTAACATTACATCAAATGTTAATAAAACTAAGCACAATAGATACTTCTACTTTATTTCATCAAATGTACATACAAGTCTTGTTATTATACATTCGTACAAACTAGTGTTTAAACAACTGCTAGCTACAAGTAGTACAAAGCTAGTAAAAACCACTAGTACTCTGCTGCGCCCGAAGTCACCACGCTATCATGATCTCATCTTTGTCTCGACCCATATCCTGCCCCACCTGTTATTATGCACACATACAGACATAACAACAGCCGGAAACTCCGGTGAGAACAAATCCTAGTATAAACATATATACATGCATATAATCAATCTAAAACATGAAACATGCTATGATGAATGACATCCATAAAATCATGCAATGCGAATCAAACAATGTCTGGACTCGACTCGACTATAACTCTAGGGATCTCGGTGCGAATAAGACGATCTATCACCTACCCTCCCAATCGGGGTGACGGTACGTCTTATTCCTAGACTTCGGCCTGATCTGTATCCACATCTACAATAGGAGAACGATCTTCCCCTAAGCTGTGATATCACCGAACATCTAGAAGTTTGACTGTTCTGTCAAGACTCCCTATCTTAAATGCAATGAATAACAATCTGTAAACAAAGCATAATCATCTCAAAAGATTTGAATACAAGTCTAGAAACAAATCACAATCATATTACAATATAATCAATAAATCTAGTATGTGATTTTGGTTGGGAAACTCAAATGTGATCTCATTTGAGTTGTATCTCTCCAAACAAAACATGCATTATACCTTTCTTGTTAAACCGTTACTGATGTCGAAGTTTCGAAGACGAATCTTACCGATGTCAATCTGAAATGGCAATGTAGAGATGTATTCTATCAATATACAACTCAAAACAACTTCTATACAATTCGTATTCAATCTCGGTAACAATCGACGGCATAACGGCGTGATTTCTCAATACCGATATCTCAACAACAACATTATCACTCGCTATCAACTCACATTCTTATCAGAACATACATATATATTCTGAAATCTTTATAATTTCCACATAATACAATGCTGAAAAATCATAACAATTGAGTTCGATATCATTTCTTCGTTCCGGTTTTGAATCTACCATCACCAACTTAACAAGAACAAATAATCTAGTGTAATTCATAATCCCCCCAATCACCATATCTCAAATCATGCAGGAATGGAAGGAAACTTATATCCCCTTGTAGCCCTTGAAGCAAGGAACAAGAATCTCTATTCGGAATAAAAATCGGATGGCTAAATCTTAAGAAATCTTACCTCAAACTTTGAAGAAACTTGAGGAATTCTAAGGGATATGCCATGTGTCACAACAAGAAGAGGTGGTGGATTTCTCGCATGCAGCACCGCGGGTGCGCTCATGTTTCGGCGTGGTCTTCATTTTTCAAAATGACGATTGCGGGTGCGGTCTTGTTATTACCGCGGGTGCGGTCACACCACCGCGGGTGCGGACTTCTTGCACCGCGGGAGCGGTCTTGCTTCGAATAAAATTTGCCAACTTTCTGTCAATGCACCGCAGGTGCGGTCTAGGTTACACCGCGGGTGCGGTGTTTCTTCGGCTTTTCTTGCAAAAATCCACAATTGCATGACCGTGGGTACACTCCTGTTCTGAGCGCGGGTGCGGTCTTGCAATCTTCTAATTTCTCATGTCTTTTCTCCTTTCCTTGCACGTCATGCATTCTCATTTCTTCCGAGTCTTATATTAATGAATACTAATAAATCTCGGACCTTACATTTCTCCCCCTCTAAGAAATGATTTTGCCCTCGAAATCACAGGCAATCTATTAAACATACATGACAAGTAATATAATCAGGACTGAAAATTACTTACATCATGTAAATAGCTCGGGATACTTCTGTCTCATATCTGTTTCTGTCTCCCAAGTCGCTTCTTCGATGCCATGACGACTCCACTGGACTTTCACGAGCGGAATAGTCTTTGTCCTGAGCTTCTTTTCTTTCCGATCAAAAATTTGTATCGGTTGTTCAACATAGCTCAAAGTCTGATCAAGTTCCGCTTCGTCAGGTTGAATGACATGGGAAATATCCGGCATATATCTACGCAACATTGACACATGAAAAACATCATGTATCCCAGATAACGAAGGAGGAAGAGCAAGTCAATAGGCTCGATCGCCAATCTTCTCTAAGATCTCGTAAGGACCGACGTATCTAGGAGACAGCTTTCCACGCTTGCCAAATCTGACAACGCCTCTGAATGGAGAAATCTTCAAAAATACTCTGTCTCCTTGCTCGAATATCAATGGTCTACGTCTGATATTGGCGTATTTGGCTTGCCTATCTTGCGCTGTCTTCATTCTCTTCTGAATGATTTTCACCTTCTCAGTCATGTCACGAATCATATCCGGCCCAAGTTCTGGTACCTCTGAGATGTCATCCCAGTACAGCGGAGATCTGCACTTCTTGCCATATAAAGCTTCAAACGGTGCCATCTCAATGCTCGTCTGATAGCTATTATTGTAAGAGAATTCACAAAGAGGTAGAGAATCTTGCCAACTAGTGCCAAAATCTAGCACTACGGCTCTCAACATATCCTCTAAGGTCTGGAGAGTCCGCTCTGACTGTCCGTCTGTCTGAGGATGATATGCAGTGCTCAGGTGTAATGTCGTACCCAAAGCCTGCTGTAGACTGTGCTAGAAGCAAGAAGTGAATCGTGGATCACGATCTGACACGATAGATTTCGGCACACCATGTAATCTGACTACCTCTCGCACATATATCTCCGCCATCTGATCATGTCGATACGTCATTCTGTACGGGATAAAGCAAGATGATTTGGTCAGTCTGTCGATAATGACCCAAATCGCATCACAGCCTCTAGATGATCGAGGTAACTTCGTCACGAAATCCATGGAAATGTGATCCCATTTCCATTCTGGAATGGCTAAACTCTGAAGTAAACCTCCAGGCTTCTTTCTCTCCGCTTTTACATGTTGGCAATTCAAACACTTTGACACAAATTCGGCGATATCTGACTTCATCTGCTTCCACCAGAACTGTGTCTTCAAGTCATTGTACATCTTTCGGCCACCAGGATGAATACTAAACCGACTACAATGTGCTTCTGATAGAATCTGATGTCTCAAATCTGAAACATCTGGCACGACAAGACGGTTATTCACGTACAGTACATGATCACGTACCTGGTATTCTGACAAATGCCCTGATCTGACCATCTGAATCGATCTCTGCACATTTTGATCCATTCTTTGTGCTTCTTTAATCCTCCAAATCAAATCAGGTTCAACATGAATGGTAGCAAGTCGTAGTGGCCTACTATCTGTATCAAATTCTAATCCAGACATACAGCAATTTTCAACTAGCTTTGTAACACCTATCGTCGATAGGGATAGAGAACAAACCTTTCGAATTAAGTCGTCCGCCGCTGCATTTGACTTTCCTGGATAGTATTTGATCTCGCAATCAAAGTCCTTCAGTAGATCAAGCCATCTACGCTGTCGCATATTCAGTTCTGATTGAGAAAATAGATACTTCAGGCTTTTGTGATCGGAGTAAATCTCAAATTTCTCGCCGTAGAGATAGTGACGCCAGATCTTTAATGCAAATACGATAGCCGCCAATTCAAGATCATGAATGGGGTATCTAACTTCATGTGGCTTCAGTTGTCTCGAGGCGTATGCGATCACATGACCTCGCTGCATAAGAACACATCCCAACCCTCGGTGAGAGGCATCACAATATACAACGAAATCACCCGTACCAGAAGGTATCGTCAGTACTGGAGCACTGGTCAGCTTCTTCTTCAATTCCACAAAGCTAGACTCACAATCCTCGGACCATACAAATGGCGCATTCTTTTGTGTCAACTGGGTAATTGGCTTCGCAATACTAGGAAAAATCTTTGATGAATCTTCTATAGTATCCTGCCAGACCCATGAAACTGCGTATCTCTGGCACAGAAGTCGGTCTCGGCAACTGATCACAGCTTCAACTTTACTCGGATCCACAGGAATAACATCTCCAGATATGATATGACCCAAGAAGACAACCTGTCTCAACCAAAACTCGTATTTGGACAGTTTGGCATATAATCTTTCATTTCTCAGTGTTTGCAACATAATTCTCAAATGATTGGCATGCTCATTAAGATTCTTTGAGTATACCAAAATATCATCAATAAACACAATCACAAACTCATCCAAGTACTTCTGAAAGACTCGGTTCATCAAACTCATAAACACTGCTGGAGCATTTGTTAAACCAAAAGGCATGACATTAAATTCATAATGTCCATACCTGGTTCGAAATGCTGTCTTCGGTATGTCTACATCTCGAACTCTGAGCTGATGATATCCGGATCGCAAATCGATCTTAGAATAAATCGATGATCCCTGTAATTGATCAAATAAATCATCGATGCGCGGCAATGGATATTTGTTCTTTACTGTCGCTTTGTTCAATTGCCGATAGTCTATACACAATCGCATCGATCCATCTTTATTTCGCACAAAGAGCACTAGGTCGGACATATCCCTTGGCTAGAAGATCTTCCAATTGTGCCTTCAGTTCTTTCAGTTCAACAGGAGCCATCCTATACGGAACTCGAGATATAGGAACAGTACTTGGCATAAGATCTATGCTAAAATCTACCTCTCGAACTGGTGGTAACCCGGGGATTTCATCAGGGAACACATCTGCAAATTCTCGTACTATTGGCAAGTCTGCCAATGCCGGGCTCGATTTCTGTACATCTACAGCATACACAAGGAACCCATCTGCTCCTTTCTGCAACAACTTATTCATTGTCAAAGCCGAAATCAAGGGAATCCGAGATCTGTAACCCTTACCGTAAAATTTCCACTCTTCTGTCATTTCTGGTCTGAATCTGACAATCTTGTGGAAACAATCCACGGTGGCTCTGTACTTTGTTAACATGTCAATCCCAACAATGCAATTAAAATCAGCTAGCCCAAGTACTATGCAATCTAGATCAATTTCATGAGCCTCAAACTGTAAAATACAATGTCTAACCGTAGTTACAGATATCAAACCACTTCCCAACGGAGAATTAATCGACACTACATCCAACAAAGACTCAACAGGCAAGGAATGCAATAACGCGAATCGTTCTGAGATGAATGTATGCGATGCACCTGTATCTATCAATATATAAGTAGGATAACCGCAAAGAGAACAGTTACCTGCGATGACATCGTCTGGTGCAACCTGTGCTTGCTCCTCTGTCAATGCAAACACTTGAGCCTGTTGTCGGGTCTGCTGACTCCCGGTCTGACCACCTCTGGCTCGAGGCTGGGTCTGTGTAGGTGGCGGCTGAAAGGAGTGAACTGATGAAGCTTGCCTCTCAGGCTGAGTCACTAATGCAGATGACCCTGCACCCTGAGATCTCGGTACACCACTCCTCTGAGGACAGACTTTGGCGAAATGTCCTTGTTGTCTACAAATGTTGCATCTCCACGTCACTCCCTGGCACTGCTCTGTGGCATGCCTGCCACCACAAGAATTGCAATATACACCCGTGCACCTTGTGCTCTGATCGAAACCACTCTGTTTTGATCCACTGGAGCTCGACAAACTACTCCCGGGTCTTTTAAACTGCTTTCCTTTCGCTTTCAACTGATCTTTCCACCTGCTGCTACTGTGACACCTCTGACCTCTATAAATAAAATACACAGCGGAAATAAAATTTTCTTTAAAATATGGAAGGAGTTTCAAAATACATTTCTTTAAACATCTTTACAACAAAATAAATACATGATCATTTAAATGACATACCAAAATACAAAACATCATTCCTATGATCATGCCAAAATCTTCCTTCCAACGGTGTATGCATATGACCCCTATCCACAGTCAACGTCCAGGGCCTCCACTCTGATCTGCATCACATGAAATAACTGAAATGAGAATAAATCTCAGCAAGTGGAACTCTTACATAGCAATGACAATAAACTCTGTAAAACATAGCTTTGAAATCATAAATACCATCAACTCTGAATCATAAACTCTGAACATGAATATCATAGCAATAGCATATAAATGAGATGGTATTTCTCTTTACTCTTGGGATTTGTGACACCTCTGACCTCTAAAAATAAAATACACAGCGGAAATTAAAATTTTCTTTAAAATATGGAAGGAGTTTCAAAATACATTTCTTTAAACATCTTTACAAAATAACAATACATGATCATTCGAATGACATAACAAAATACAAAGCATCATTCCTATGATCATGCCAAAATCTTCCTTCCAACGGTGTATGCATATGACCCCCTGTCCACAGTCAACGTCCCGGGCCTCCACTCTGATCTGCATCACATGAAATAACTGAAATGAGAATAAATCTCAGCAAGTGGAACTCTTACATAGCAATGAACATATACTCTGTAAAACATAGCTTTGAAATCATAAATACCATCAACTCTGAATTATAAACTCTGAACATGAATATCATAGCAATAGCATATAAATGAGATGGTATTTCTCTTTACTCTGGGGATTGATATCAATAGTATCTCTGCTCTGGGGTGCTCGTATCCCTATCGATATAAACCGATAACTCTGAGGGATATAAGCCTGTGGTCGTTGATCAATTAATTGCATGCAATCTTTGACTATGTATTTATCAATCCAGAAAACATTTAATCTCTCTCTTGGCATTAAAAACACTTTGAAACTCTATCTTTACTCTTGTATTCCCTTTGAACAATAGTTGGGACATCAATTGTCTCCAATGTATATAACAATGGAATCAATACATAACAATGGATCAATTGAAGGGAGTAACACATAAAAACCTTTAAAACACAATACATATAACATCATGTGAGCAAAAGGGATGAATTTCCACTTACAAACCAATAGAACACCTCAATCAAAGCTCTTGAACACCACCTACAACAATAATCCATAAATAACACCAACATCAACTCTATATCCAAGAATCCAAGCTAAATAATCCATAAATCCACAAGAACAACAAACCCAAGTCAACTCTTAACTCAAAACCTTAAAAGAATAGCACCAAAAGCTTACCTTAGCTTCCTAGCACCAAGGAGAACCACGATCTCAAGTCGAAAATCGAACTAGATCCAAGAATCAAATATGGGAAGCAAAAGAAATGGAAGAAAACCCTTGCTAGAAGAGAGAAAATCGGAAATGAGAAGGAAGGAAAAGGAGGAAATGAAGTCAACTCAATTAAAAAGGTACTAAATATCTCGCCCATACCTCCACCGCGGGTGCGCTGCCACAAACACCGCGGGTGCGCTATTCTCTCGGCATTCCAAACAGTTCCCTGAACTCGACGACCGCGGGTGCGGTCCTGCAAACACCGCGGGTGCGGTCTACACCGCGGGTGCGGTACAAACATCACCGCGGGTGCGGTGTCCTCTCGGCCAAACTCCCCAAAATCCAACAATGCAGACCGCGGGTGCACTGCTTGCACTACCGCGGGTGCGGTCTGGTCACGGCCAAAAAACAAACCAAAGCAACTAAAATCGATCCAAAACATCGAAACAACGCAACCACCAACAACTAACACATCAACCCTGCTATAAAACAATAATGCCAACTAAACTATAACCCATAACACAACTCTAATCATCTAATCACATAACCCAAATAACATGAAAAGCTTAAACCGTACCGTACATCGGGCTCGGCTATTACAATCTCCCCTCCTTAGAGGACTTTCGTCCGCGAAATTGACGTCACTACACGAACAACTCAGGATACTTCTCTCTCATCTCATCTTCTGGTACCCACGTAGCCTCTTCGATCAAATGGTTCCTCCAAAAGACTTTAACAATGCCGATCTCTTTGTTCCTCAAAATTCTAACTCTGCGATCCAGAATCTGAATCGGAATCTCTTGATACGTCAAATTCGGCGTCAAGTCCAATGGCTCGTGGTGAAGAACATGGGAAGGATTCGCAAGATACTTCCTGAGCATCGAAACATGAAACACATTGTGAACTCTGTCAAGATCTGGCGGTAAGGGCTAATCTGTAGGCTCGATCACCAACTCTGTCCAATATCTCGAATGGACCAATAAACCTCGGACTCAGCTTACCCTTCTTACCAAATCTCATCACACCCTTGAGAGGTGCTATCTTCAGAAACACATGATCTCCAACCTCAAACTGCAACGGCCTACGCCGAACATCTGCATAGCTCTTCTGTCTTGACTGCGCTGTCTTCATCCTCTCTCGGATCACAGCAACACATCAGCAGTCTGTTGGACCAACTCGGGTCCCAACATCTTCCTCTCACCTATCTCATCCCAATACAAGGGCGATCTGCACTTCGTGCCATAAAGTGCCTCATACGGTGCCATGCCAATCGTCGCTTGGTAACTGTTATTATATGTGAACTCAACCAAAGGCAACTTTGAATCCCAGCTACCTGGATAATCGATAGTACAAGCTCTGAGCATATCCTCTAGAATCTGAATGACTCTCTCTGATTGACCGTCGCTCTGAGGGTGATAAGCTGTACTAAACGCTAACCGCGAACCCATAGCTCTGTGCAAACTCTTCCAAAACTCTGAAGTAAACCTGGGGTCACGATCAGACACAATCGACACAGGCACACCATGAAGTCTAACAATCTCTGCTATGTAATCCTCGGCATACTGATTCATGGAATACGTCGTCTTGACTGGGAGAAAATGCGCTGACTTGGTCAATCGATCAACGATAACCCAAATGGATATAAATCCTTTCTGCACTCTGGGAAGACCAGTCACGAAATCCATCGTAATATGCTCCCACTTCCACTGAGGAATCGGCAATGATAACAATGTCCCAGCAGGTCTCTGATTCTCGATCTTCACCTGCTGACAAGTAAGGCACTGAGAAATGAACAAAGCAACATCTTTCTTCATACCTGGCCACCAATAGAGTCGACGAAGATCCTTATACATCTTGGTGCTGCCTGGATGTACCGAATATGGCGCGGTATGAGCCTTTGTCAGAATATCTCGCCGAATATCATCGCCAATAGGAACACAGATACGACCTCTGAAAGTCACCAAAACATCTCCATTCGTCGCAAACTCTGAATTACCTCTCTCCTCTGCTCTAGCTCTCAACTCTGCCAATTGAACATCGTCAGTCTGTTCTCTACGGATCCTGTCCGTCAATGTAGCCCGAATAACCAATGCTGAAAGGCGAGCAATGGTCCCCGGAACTACTAAAGCAATCTCCTCTCTCTGCAAATCCATCAACAATGGCCTCTGAATCAAAGAACTCAAAGAAGAACTCGACTTACGGCTCAAAGCATCAGCCACAACGTTTTCCTTCCCTGGGTGATAACTGATCGTCACATCATAATCTTTGACAAGTTCTAACCACCTCCTCTGCCGCATATTGAGCTCTTTCTGGGAAAACAGATACTTCAAACTCTTGTGGTCTGTGAAAATCTCACACTTTTCGCCATACAAATAATGTCTCCAGATTTTCAGGGCGAAAACCACAGCTGCCAGCTCCAAATCGTGCGTCGGATAATTCCTCTTGTAATCCTTCAACTGGCGAGAAGCATAGGCGATGACCTTACCTCGCTGCATCAGCACTGCACCAAGGCCTTTCTTCGACGCATCGGTATAGACAACGAAATCCTCTGAACCGCTGGGCAAAGAAAGAACAGGAGTTTTCGTCAATCTATCCTTCAACTCCTGGAATGCACTCTGGCAATCAATGGACCACTCGAACTTCACAGTCTTCCTCGTCAAATTGGACAATGGCAGGGCAATCTTGGAAAAATCTAAAATGAAACGACGATAATAACCCGCCAATCCAAAGAAACTGCGTACCTCTGAGACAGTGGTAGGAATAGGCCACTTCTGAATCGCCTCTATCTTCATCGGATCAACAGCTACACCATCCTTCGAAACGACATGGCCTAGAAAATAAATCTGATCCAACCAAAACTCGCACTTCTTCAACTTGGCAAACAACCTCCTCTCTCTCAACAACTGAAGAACAACTCTGGGATGCTCTGATTGAAGCTCTCTGGTCTTGGAATAGATCAGGATATCATCGATGAAGACAATGACGAAGCTATCCAAGAACGGCTTGAACACTCGGTTCATCAGATCCATGAAGACTGAAGGGGCATTGGTCAGACCAAAAGACATCACGAGAAACTCATAGTGACCATACCTGGTCCTGAACGCCGTCTTAGGGATATCAGACTCCCTAACCTTCAACTGATAGTAGCCAGACCGAAGATCAATCTTCGAAAAGACAGTGGCACCATGAAGTTGGTCAAACAAATCATCAATCCGTGGCAACGGATACTTATTCTTGACAGTCACTTTTTTGAGCTCTCTGTAGTCGATACACAGCCGCAAAGACCCATCTTTCTTCTTGAAAAACAGAACCGGAGCTCCCCAAGGCGAAGAACTCGGACGAATAAAACCCTTGTCTAGAAGATCCTGCAACTACGTCTTCAACTCCTTCATCTCAGTAGGAGCCATCCTATACAGAGCCTTAGAAATAGGAACCGTACCTGGAGCTAAAACAATAACGAACTCAACATCTCTGTCCGGCGGCAAACCCGGAACATCATCCTCAAACACATCAGCAAACTCCCTCACCACATCAATATCATCAATATTCAACTTAACCATACCATCCAAATCTACAATAGAAGCAAGAAACCCATCGCAACCTCTACATAGCAATCTCTCAGCCTCAAGACAAGAAATAAAAGGAAGGACCAGCAAAGTACCTTCACTGGCGAGCGAACCTCCCTTATTGCTATCATCTGAAAAAGTCACCGGCTTAGCAACGCAATCGATAACAGCACGATAAGTCGACAACCAATCCATGCAAAGAATAACATCAAAAGCAACCATCGGGATCACGATCAGATCAGCAAAAACCTCTCTATCATCAATACGAACAGGGCATGCATACACAATAGATGTCGGGCACAACACGTCTCCCGAAGGCAAAACAACATTGAAATGGAGGGGAAGAACAGAAGGAACTATACCCAAATATCTCAAAAACAATTCAGACATAAAAGAATGAGTAGCACCAGTATCAATCAGAGTCGTAGCTACTCTTCCTGAAATTAAAATAGCACTAGAGATCACAGAAGAATCATGATTAATACCTTCCTTGGTCATCGCAAAGATGCGACCCTGAACCTTCTCTTGGCTAGCTCCTCTAGGGCAATCTCGGGCAATGTGGCCTGCCGTGCCACAACGATAGCAAGAATGAGTGCCAAATCTGCACTCTCCCCTATGATGTCTCCCACACTTGGGACACAAAGGCTTCTCTGGATCAGATGGAGCAACTGGAACTGCCGGTGGTCTAGGACTCGAATCCATCTTGCCCTTCTCTTTGAACCGATCTCTACCTCGATGACTCGAACTCTGGCCCCTCTGAGCAATCGCCTGATGTCTCGCTTGCCTCTCACGGGCAATGTCCTTCTCGTCCTGCTCGGCCAACAAAGCCTTGGACACGATCTCCTCGAAAGTCACGGCCTTGGACATATTGATATCTCGACGAATCTCAGCTCTAAGGCCTCGAATGAAATGAGCGCCTTTGTCTCTGTCGTTGGAAGCAATGTACGGACCAAACAAGCAACCCTCCTCAAACTTCAGAATGTACTCATCAACGTTCAAGCTCCTCTGTCGAAGCTCCAAGAATTCCGTAACCTTCCTCGCTCGAAGTGCGTCGGGGAAATACTTGTCATAGAACAGGTCTGTGAACTATGACCACTTCAATGTCGAGACATCAACTCCAACTTTGGTCGCATTCCACCAGATGCGAGCAGCTTTAACAAACATGAAAACAGCACAACTGATACGGTCTCTGTCCTCGTAGTTGAGATGATTGAAGATCGCCTCTAAAGCCTTGACCCACTCTACAGCAACTAAAGGATCGGTGCTCCCTGAAAATTCTGGCGGATCCATCCTCTTGAAAGCAGAGAATATGGCATCAGTGCCAACAGCCTGAGCAACTTGCCCTCTACCTTGACCTCTGCCCTGACCTGCTCCTTGCAATCGGAGCAACTGCTGGATCTGCTCACTATGAACCTTAGCATGCTCCTTAAGCAACTTGCCGAACTCGTCGACAACTCTCGAGGAAGAACTATCCTCACCCTCTACTGCTTTCCTCTTAGGTGGCATCCTCTACTCTACAATGGGCTCACAAAAGACATATCAATATATAACAATGGATAGATGCAAGAAAACATACCCGGACAGTTGAAAGTAGATGAAGTCATATGCATTGGTCCGAAGAACACCGCTCTGATACCACTAAATGTGACACCTCTGACCTCTTAAAATAAAATACACAGCGGAAATTAAAATTTTCTTTAAAATATGGAAGGAGTTTCAAAATACATTTCTTTAAACATCTTTACAAAATAACAATACATGATCATTCGAATGACATAACAAAATACAAAGCATCATTCCTATGATCATGCCAAAATCTTCCTTCCAACGGTGTATGCATATGACCCCCTGTCCACAGTCAACGTCCAGGGCCTCCACTCTGATCTGCATCACATGAAATAACTGAAATGAGAATAAATCTCAGCAAGTGGAACTCTTACATAGCAATGAACATATACTCTGTAAAACATAGGTTTGAAATCATAAATACCATCAACTCTGAATCATAAACTCTGAACATGAATATCATAGCAATAGCATATAAATGAGATGGCATTTCTCTTAACTCTGGGGATTGATATCAATAGTATCTCTGCTCTGGGGTGCTCGTATCCTATCGATATAAACCGATAACTCTGAGGGATTTAAGCCTGTGGTCGTTGATCAATTAATTGCATGCAATATCTGACTATGTATTTATCAATCCAAAAAACATTTAAACTCACTCTTGGCATTAAAAACACTTTGAAACTCTATCTTTACTCTTGTATTCCCTTTGAACAATAGTTGGGACATCAATTGTCTCCAATGTATATAGCAATGGAATCAAAACATAACAATGGATCAATTGAAGGGAATAACACATAAAAACCTTTAAAACACAATACATATAACATCATGTGAGCAAAAGGGATGAATTTCCACTTACAAACCAATAGAACCTCAATCAAAGCTCTTGAACACCTACAACATAATCCATAAATAACACCAACATTAACTCTATATCCAAAAATCCAAGCTAAATAATCCATAAATCCACAAGAACAACAAACCCAAGTCAACTCTTAACTCAAAACCTTAAAAGAATCGCACCAAAAGCTTACCTTAGCTTCCTAGCACCAAGGAGAACCACGATCTCAAGTCGAAAATCGAACTAGATCCAAGAATCAAAGATAGGAAGCAAAAGAAATGGAAGAAAACCCTTGCTAGAAGAGAGAAAATCGGAAATGAGAAGGAAGGAAAAGGAGGAAATGAAGTCAACTCAATCAAAAAGGTACTAAATATCTCGCCCATACCTCCACCGCGGGTGCGCTGCCACAAACACCGCGGGTGCGCTATGCTCTCGGCATTCCAAACAGTTCCCTGAACTCGACGACCGCGGGTGCGGTCCTGCAAACACCGCGGGTGCGGTCTACACCGCGGGTGCGGTACAAACATCACCGCGGGTGCGGTGTCCTCTCGGCCAAACTCTCCAAAATCCAACAATGCAGACCGCGGGTGCACTGCTTGCACTACCGCGGGTGCGGTCTGGTCACGACCAACAAACAAACCAAAGCAACTAAAATCGATCCAAAACATTGAAACAACGCAACCACCAACAACTAACACACCAACCATGCCATAAAACAATAATGCCAACTAAACTATAACCCATAACACAACTCTAATCATCTAATCACATAACCCAAATAACATGAAAAGCTTAAACCGTACCGTACACCGGGCTCGGCTATTACAGGATTGATATCAATAGTATCTCTGCTCTGGTGCTCGTATCCCTATTGATATAAACCGATAACTCTGAGGGATATAAGCCTATGGTCGTTGATCAACTAATTGCATGCAATCTTTGACTATGTATTTATCAATCCAATAAAACATTTAAAATCTCTCTATGGCATTAACAATCACTTTGAATACTCTTTCTTTCTCTTGTATTCCCTTTGAACAATAATGAGACATAAAATGCCTCCAATATATATAACAATAGTATCAATACATAATATGGATCAAATGGAAGGGAATATCACAATAAAACTCTTGAAACACCATACATATATAATCATGTGAGCACGAAGGGTGAAATTCCACTTACAAACCAATAGAACACCTCCAATCTAACTCTTGAACACCACCTACAACAATAATCCATAAATAACACCAACATCAACTCAATAATCAAGAACCCATGTCAAATAATCCAAAAATCCAACAATATCAACAAACCCAAAAGATCTCTCAACTCAAACCATAAAATAACTTCACCAAAATCTTACCTTAGCTTCCTAGCACCAAGGAGAACTACGATCTCAAGTCGAATCGCCAAATAAAAGCTTAAATCGAAGATATGAAGCAAAAGAAATGGAAGAAAACCCTTGGAATAGAGAGAAAATAGAAAATGAGAAGGAAGGAAAAGGAAAAGTATGGCCAACCACTCCCAAAAAGTAACTTAAAAACTCGGCCATACCTAGACCGCGGATGCGCTGCCACAAGCACCGCGGGTGCGCCTAGCTCACGGCACAACACAAAATTCTGGAACACTCGGACCGCGGGTGTGGCACTGCAGACACCGCGGGTGTGGTGCTCACCGCGGGTGTGGTGCTAACTCTACCGCGGGTGCGGTGATGCCACGGCTTACCAACATAAAATCTTGAACAGTCGACCGCGGGTGCAGTCCTTGCACTACCGCGGGTGCAATATGGTCACGGCAATTCACACCTCCCATACAACTAAAATCAATCCGAAACTCTGAAACAAACAACCAATAACAACTAACACCTCAAGACAATAATACCAAGCATACTATAGCCCATAAACACAACTCTAAACATCTAATCACATAACCCAAATAAACATACGAAACTTAAATCGTACCGTACACCGGGCTCGACTATTACAATCTCCCTTCCTTCAAGGAATTTCGTCCTCGAAATTGACGTCACTGCACGAACAACTCAGGATACTTCTCTCTCATCTCATCCTCTGGTTCCCACGTAGCCTCTTCGATCAAATGGTTCCTCCAAAGGACTTTAACAATGCCGATCTCTTTGTTCCTCAAAACTCTAACTCTGCGATCCAGAATCTGAATCGGAATCTCTTGATAAGTCAAATTCGGCGTCAAGTCCAATGGCTCGTGGCGAAGAACATGGGAAGGATTCGCAATATACTTCCTGAGCATCGATACATGAAACACATTGTTAACTCTGTCAAGATCTGGCGGTAGGGCTAATCTGTAGGCTCGATCACCAACTCTGTCCAAGATCTCAAAGGGGCCAATAAATCTCGGGCTCAGCTTGCCCTTCTTACCAAATCTCATCACACCCTTGAGAGGTGCTATCTTCAAAAACACATGATCGCCAACCTCGAACTGCAACGGCCTACGACGAACATCTGTATAGCTCTTCTGTCTCGACTGCGCTGTCTTCATCCTCTCACGGATCACAGCAACAACATCAGCAGTCTGTTGGACCAACTCTGGTCCCAACATCTTCCTCTCTCCTATCTCATCCCAATACAAGGGCGATCTGCACTTCCTGCCATAAAGTGCTTCATACGGTGCCGTGCCAATCGTCGCTTGGTAACTGTTATTATACGTGAACTCAACCTTAGGCAACATAGAATCCCAGCTACCTGGATAATCGATAGTACAAGCTCTGAGCATATCCTCTAGAATCTGAATGACTCTCTCTGATTGACCGTCGCTCTGAGGGTGATAAGGTGTACTGAACGCTAACCGCGAACCCATAGCTCTGTGCAAACTCTTCCAAAACTCTGAAGTAAACCTGGGGTCACGATGAGACACGATCGACACTGGAACACCATGAAGTCTAACAATCTCTGCAATATAGTCCTCAACATACTGATTCATGGAATACGTCGTCTTGACTGGAAGAAAGTGCGCTGACTTGGTCAATCGATCAACGATAACCCAAATAGAATTGAAACCTCTCTGCACTCTGGGAAGACCAGTCACGAAATCCATCGTAATATGCTCCCACTTCCACGGAGGAATCGGCAATGATAGCAATGTCCCAGCAGGTCTCTGATGCTCGATCTTCACCTGCTGACAAGTAAGGCACTGAGAAATGAACATGGCAATATTTTTCTTCATACCTGGCCACCAATAGAGTCTACAAAGATCCTGATACATCTTCGTACTGCCTGGATGAATCGAATATGGCGCGGTATGAGCCTCTGTCAAAATGTCTCGTCGAATGTCATCACCAGTAGGAACACAAATACGGCCTCTGAAAGTCACCAAACCATCTCCATTCGTCGCAAACTCTATATTACCTCTCTCCTCTGCTCTAGCTCTCAACTCTGTCAACTGAACATCGTCAGTCTGCTCTCTACGGATCCTGTCCGTCAATGTAGCCCGAATGACCAACGCTGAAAAGCGAGCAATGGTCCCCGGAACCACCAAAGAAATCTCCTCTCTCTGCAAGTCCATCAACAATGGCCTCTGAATCAAAGAACTCAAGGAAGAACTCGACTTACGACTCAACGCATCAGCCACAACATTCGCCTTCCCTGGGTGATAACTGATCGTCACATCATAATCTTTGACAAGCTCTAACCACCTCCTGTGTCGCATATTGAGCTCTCTCTGAGAAAACAGATACTTCAAACTCTTGTGGTCCGTGAAAATCTCACACTTTTCGCCATACAAGTAATGTCTCCAGATTTTCAAGGCGAAAACCACAGCTGCCAGCTCTAAATCATGCGTCGGATAATTCCTCTCGTAATCCTTCAAGTGGCGAGAAACATAAGCAATGACCTTACCTCGCTACATCAACACTGCACCGAGACCCTTCTTCGACGCATCGGTATAGACAACAAGATCCTCTGAACCACTAGGCAATGCAAGAATAGGAGTTGTCGTCAATCTATCCTTCAACTCTTGGAATCCACTCTGGCAATCGTTGGACCACTCAAACTTCACAGTCTTCCTCGTCAAATTGGACAATGGCAGGGCAATCTTGGAAAAATCTGAAATGAAACGACGATAATAACCCGCCAAACCAAGGAAACTGCGTACCTCTGAAATAGTAGTAGGGATAGGCCACTTCTGAATCGCCTCTATCTTCATCGGATCAACAGCTGTACCATCCTTCGAAACGACATGGCCTAGAAAAGAAATCTGATCCAGCCAAAACTCACACTTCTTCAATTTTTCAAACAACCTCCTCTTTCTCAACAACTGAAGCACAACTCTGAGATGCTCTGAATGAAGCTCTCTGGTCTTGGAATAGATCAATATGTCATCGATGAAGACAATGACAAAGCTATCCAAATAAGGCTTGAACACACGGTTCATCAGATCCATGAAGACTGAAGGGGCATTGGTCAGACCAAAAGACATCACAAGAAACTAATAGTGACCATACCTGGTCCTGAACGCCGTCTAAGGGATATCAGACTCCCTAACCTTCAACTGATAATAGCCAGACCGAAGGTCAATCTTCGAAAATACAGTAGCACCATGAAGTTGGTCAAATAGATCGTAAATCCGTGGCAACGGATACTTATTCTTGACATTCACTTTGTTGAGCTCCCTATAGTCGATACACAGCCGCAAAGACCAATCTTTCTTCTTGACAAACAGAACGGGAGCTCCCCAAGGCGAAAACTCGGATGAATAAAACCCTTGTCCAAAAGACCCTGCAACTGCGTCTTCAACTCCTTCATCTCGGTTGGGGCCATTCGGTACGGAGCCTTAGAAATAGGAACCGTACCTGGAGCTAGATCAATCACAAACTCGACGTCTCTGTCCGGCGGCAAACCCGGCACATCATCCTCAAACACATCAGCAAACTCCCTCACAACATCAATATCATAAATATTCAACTTAATCATTCTATCCACATCCACAATCGAAGCCAGAAACACATCACAACCTCTACACATCAACTTCTCAGCCTCAAGACATGAAATAAAAGGAAGGACCAGCGAAGTACCTGCACTGGCGAGCGTACCTCCCTTATTGCTATCATCTGCAAAAGTCACCCTCTTAGCAACGCAATCGATCACTGCACGATAAGTCGATAGCCAATCTGTGCCAAGAATAACATCAAAAGCAACCATCGGGATCACAATCAGATCAGCAAAAACCTCACTATCATCAATACGAACAGGGCATGCATACACAATAGACGTCGGGCACAACACATCCCCCGAAGGTAAAACAACATTGAACTGGAGGGGAATAACAAAAGGAACTATACCCAAAGATCTCAAAAACAAATCAGACATAAAAGAATGAGTAGCACTAGTATCAATCAAAGTCGTAGCTACTCTGTCTGAAATTAAAATAGTGCTAGAGATCACAGAAGAATCATGATTAATACCTTCCTTGGTCATCGTAAAGATGCGACCCTGAACCTTCTCTTGGCTAGCTCCTCTTAGACAATCTCGGGCAATGTGGCCTGCCGTGCCACAACGATAGCATGAATGAGTGCCAAATCTGCACTCTCCCCGATGAAGTCTCCCGCACTTAGGACATAATGGCTTCTCAGGATCAGATGGAACAACTGGAACTGTCGGTGGTCTAGGACTCGACTCCATCTTGCCTTTCCCCTTGAACCGATCTCTGCCACGCTGACTAGAACTCTAGCCCCTCTGAGCAATGGCCTGGTGTCTCACTTGCCTCTCACGGGCAATGTCCTTCTCGTCCTGCTCGGCCAACAAAGCCTTGGACACAATCTCCTTGAAAGTCACGGCCTTGGACATATTGATATCATGACGAATCTCAGCTCTAAGGCCTCGAATGAAATGAGCACCTTTATCTCTGTCATTGGAACTAATATACGGAGAAAATAAGCAACCCTCTTCAAAATTCAAAATATACTCATCCACATTCATGCTCCCCTGTCGAAGCTCCAAGAACTCCGAAACCTTCCTCGCTCGAAGTGCGTCGGGGAAATACTTGTCATAGAACAACTCTGTAAACTCTGACCACTTCAATGTCAAAACATCAACGCCAACCTTGGTCGCATTCCACCATATGCGAGCAGCTTTAACCAACATGAATACAGAACAGCTGATACGGTCTCTGTCCTCGTAGTGGAGATGATCGAAGATCGCCTCTAAAGCCTTGACCCACTTGACTGCAACTAAAGGATCGGTGCTCCCTGAAAATTCCGGCGGATCCATCCTCTTAAAAGCAGAAAATATGGCATTAGTGCCAACAGCCTGAGCAACTTGCCCTCTTGCTTGACCTCTGCCCTGACCTGCTCCTTGCAATCGGAGCAACTGCTGGATCTGCTCACTATGGACCTTGGCCTACTCTTTAAGCAACTTGCCGAACTCGTCGACAACTCTCGAGGAAGAACTATCCTCACCCTCAACTGCTTTCCTCTTAGGTGGCATCCTCTACTCTACAATGTGCTCACAAAAGACATATCAATAGATAACAATGGATAGATGCAAAAGAAAACATACCCGGACAGTTGAAAGTAGACGAAGTCATATGCATTGGTCCGAAGAACACCGCTCTGATACCACTAAATGTGACACCTCTGACCTCTATAAATAAAATACACAGCGGAAATAAAATTTTCTTTAAAATATGGAAGGAGTTTCAAAATACATTTCTTTAAACATCTTTACAACAAAATAAATACATGATCATTTAAATGACATAACAAAATACAAAACATCATTCCTATGATCATGCCAAAATCTTCCTTCCAACGGTGTATGCATATGACCCCTATCAGCAGTCCACATCCAGGGCCTCCACTCTGATCTGCATCACATGAAATAACTGAAATGAGAATAAATCTCAGCAAGTGGAACTCTTACATAGCAATGACAATAAACTCTGTAAAACATAGCTTTGAAATCTTAAATACCATCAACTCTGAATCATAAACTCTGAATATGAATATCATAGCAATAGCATATAAATGAGATGGTATTTCTCTTTACTCTAGGGATTGATATCAATAGTATCTCTGCTCTGGTGCTCGTATCCCTATCGATATAAAACGATAACTCTGAGGGATATAAGCCTATGGTCGTTGATCAACTAATTGCATGCAATCTCTGACTATGTATTTATCAATCCAATAAAACATTTAAAATCTCTCTATGGCATTAACAATCACTTTGAATACTCTTTTTTTCTCTTGTATTCCCTTTGAACAATAATGAGACATAAAATGCCTCCAATATATATAACAATAGTGTAAGGCTCGAGAATTATCAGCTGTTATTAATGTGAAATTCACAAATTTGAGAATACATGACATTTAAATTGGAATTGTGAAGTTTTGGCCGAAGCCACACCGCACCCGCGGTGTTAGGAGACACCGCACCCGCGATGTGTAGACAGAAAGTTGGTGAATTTGTGCGAAGCCACACCGCACCCGCGGTGTGAGCAAGACCGCACTCGCGGTGGTGCGACCGCACCCGCGGTCATGAAGGAACCGCACCTGCGGTCCGAGAATTTCAGAAAATGCAAGGGCTTCCGTGAGCACAGCGCACCCGCGCTCTTGAGCTGCCGCACCCGCGGTGCTGCGTGTTATGCAAAGACGTTCCCATATGTTGAGTTTCATGCAATATACTTAGGTGTCTTTCTTTCCTTCATTTCATTCAGCTGATAACCGAGGCACCTCCAAGAGAATTCAACAAATTCCTTCAAGCTTTCTTTGCTAGTTTTACAAGATTCGATTACCCAAATTTAGTTCCGAGTTAAGATTTGGGCAGGTGTTGCATGATCAGAAAGCTAGAATTTAGAAGTTTGCACGACCGCACCCGCGGTGCTAGCACGACCGCACCCGCGGTGCATGTGCAGAAAATGAAGTACAAATCCCGTAGACACACCGCACCCGCGGTATTAGACGGAGCGCACCCGCGCTGATGACACCACCCCCGCGGTCTTGCAAGAAGCGCACCCGCGGTATGAGCTGCCGAGAGAATGGCTAGGATCACCGCTTGAGCGCACCCGCGCTCCTTACACTCACCGCACCCGCGGTCATGCGTGTTGCATGAAAAATGATGCCACGTTTCATGAAATGCATGCAGTATATATATAGAGGAATGACACGTTTTCCCTCAGAATTTCAGAAAAGGAGGTCGAAATTTTGATAGAAAATCCTTACGCCTTTTTGATTGGCGATTGTGGAAGGACCGTTCATCAGAATTCGAATTTGAACGTAGTACCGTACTCCTCTCGACTCGAGCTACACAAGGACGTAATTTTTATTACGTTTTGAGATGTTTTGGAAATATGATGTTGTTAGAACTGTATATGGTTCAGATATGGTGTGTTTGCTACCGTAGGTATTGTATAATCGAAGTCAGATTTACGAATAGACTGTTTATACAATTGTTATGATTTTCTGAAGATATTGATTTAGATTGAACACTAGATTGGTATTGTTCTTGATTCAAGAATGGAGAAATGATTATTCTCATATGTTCTGAATAGATTATTCGGTATATTTGTGAAATCAGACTGAGGAAATTATACCATATGTCTGTGTTATGAATTAGATATGATATCAGTGATGTTGTGATTTACGGAGTTACAAGACTGTGTTAGTATGCCGTTGAAACATCAGTTAATTTAGATTGATCAGATTATATACTGAGTTGAGTATTGATCAGAACAGAACGTGTATTGAGTTACACATTGATACAGTGTATTTGATATTGTCATCTCAGACTTGATATGGACAGATTGGACTTCGAGACTTCGTCTTCGTCAGACCAGGACGACAAAGGTATAATTCATGTGATATCTGGGAAGATATAACTCAAATCAGATCTCATTTGAGTTTCCCAATAAAATCACATACTTGATTATTGTTTATCTTTTGATATAATTGTGATTTGTTTATAGACTTTATATTCAAATCCTTTGAAATGAACATGCTTTGTTTACAGATTGTTATACATTGCATTTGAGGTAGGAAAGTTTGACAGATAGTCAGACTTCTAGACGTTCGGTGTATTGTTACATAGGAGCAGACACCCTCCTATTGTAGATTATTCGATACAGATATGACCGAAGTCTAGGAATAAGACGTACGTCACCCCGATTGGGAGGGTAGGTGACAGACAGTGACGTCTTATTCACCCCGGGATCCCTAGAGATATTTTTGAGTCGAGTCTAGACATGAGTTGACTAGAACTGCATGTGGTTATGAATGTGGTTTCATAGACTATGAAATCCATGTTTATTGCTTTCAGTCATGACAGCATGTTTATATGACTTGATTTAAATTGCATGTGTATCTGAATTGGGTTGCATGCTTATTTTGATTTGATTTCATAGATTATGAAATCTATTACTTTTGAATATGTTCATGATAGCATGTTTTATGATTTAGATTATTTCTGTACATGCTTACCATGTTTTATACTGGGATTTTTTCTCACCGGAGTTATCCGGCTGTTGTCTTGTCTGTATGTGTGCATGGCAACAGGTGGGGCAGGATCTGGGTCTCGAGCTAGATGAGAGATTGATGATAGCGTGGAGATCTCGGGCGTTGAAGATTTCTAGTGTTTACTTATTAGACTTGTACTACTGATATTTGTAGTTGGTATTTAAACACTAGCGTATGATTGTACTAGACAGACTTGTAGGTACATTATGTTGTTTAATTAATATAGAGACATGTTATACTTTAATTATACATTTGAGTTAATGTTAAAAGCAAAAATTTGACCCACATTTTCGAGCAAAGATCCAATAAATCCCAAAAGAATTGAGTTAGAGCCCGGGTCCCCACAACAGGTGGTATCAGAGCAATAGATCCTTTAGACTGAGATAGTCAGAACTGATAGAATTTATAGATTGAGTTAGAAGGGAATGAGCGGGGTAGATTGAATTTTCTTCCTTGCATGTGATTGCTAGCATGAGATTTATGTCAATGTTGACTTACATGATGTGTGCTAGCATGGTTTATCGTTTTCCCTAGTACATGTTGTATTATATCTGAATTGATTTCAGCATGTAAATACCAAGCCTGAATCAGAATCGATTCTAGATCAGAGGTATATGTTCAGAAGAGGGCTGAGATAGATTGTATAGATTGCGTACTAATCTGTTTGATATTCAGATATACCGCCTAGGACAATTCCAGAAAGGGGCAGTACTTCGACTGAACAGATAGATGTGTCAGAGACTCCGATAGAAACGCAGATGAAGAGATTTCAGTCGTTTCAACCGCCGATTCTGAAAGGAACTGAGACGTCAGTAGATTGTGAGAATTGGCTTGAGGAGACAGAAATGGTGTTTGAATTACTTGGTTTCACAGATGAGTGTAGAGTTAACCTGATTGAGAACCAATTGCAAGAGACTGCAAGAAGATGGTGGTTACTAACCAAAGGAGCTTTAGAACAAAACCGTTCAGTGATTTCGTGGAAGATTTTTAAATTTGAATTCTATCAAAGATTCTTCCCTACATCGTACAGACAGGATAGAAGTGCAGAATTTGCAAACCTGAGACAGAATCAGATGAGTATTGATGAGTATTTGGCTCAGTTCTTCACCTTACTACGTTTTGCCCCTCTTGTGGCTAGGAATGATGATGCGATGTCTAGCCAGTTCATTCAGGGATTGAATCCAGAAATACGTACATTGGTGAGTGTGAAGCAATCGAATAGTTTTGCTGATACATTGAACAGAGCCAAAAGAGCAGAAACGGTTCTGATAGGACAACAGGGAGCATCGTTTGATCTTCCAGCACCGAATCCACAACAACTGCCTTCCAGAGTTGAGATTGGCAGTAGCAGTGGTAAAAAGAAAGAACCATTGAAGATCGAAAAGAAACAGTTTAAGAAATTAGGAGGTGGACAGAGTAGTTCATTTAGCTCCAGTGTTTCCAGTCCGAGTTATATTGGAGTATATTGCAAAACTTGCGGAGGAAGACATTCCACAGAACACTGTCAAGGAGTACTTAGTAGATGCAATGTCTGTAAACAGCCGGGACACTTTGCGAGAGTGTGTCCTCAAAGAAGTTCTCGAAAATTTTAGGGAACAGAATTGTCAAAGAATCACGACTGAGAAGTAGCTTCAGAACGTACAACAGGTACTATTCTTTAATGATGATGATGCATATGTATTGATATATATACTAATGCATTTCATATGATTACATTTGATGGGGTAGCATGGAGATATGATGTATCTGTTGGGTTTGTTTGTACTGTAGTATTGATGTCCTTTCTTGTAGAGGAAATGATGATATCAGAAATTTCTGTATATATTGTATACTACAGTGAGATGAGAATGAAATAGAAATAGATTGTGATGTACTTGTGTTTCTGATTTGAACGCATTATTGTTATGCATATGCTGAACAAGTACAGACATATTGTAGAATTTTTTCCGAAAATGGTAAGAGTCAGACCAAAGATGATTGATCAGTGGAAATACCACGATAAGGATGTTAGATTTAGAATTCCTTTGATATCTGTATTGTATATGTGACTCGATTAATGCAGAAAGGAGCAGATTGCATCCTTCTGTATTCAGTAGATCTACTGAAATCGAGCCTAATATTGGCAGATCTGCCAGTATTGTACGAGTTGGCTGATATTGCCAGATAAGATTTCAGATTGCTTTATATCAGAAAGATAGATTGCAGAATTGAATTAAGATCAGATATTAATTGTATGGTAGATTCAGTACAGAATGATATTGAATATCAAGAATGATACAGAACGAATTGAACGATTTGAAAGATTAACAGCAGAATACTGAACAGGAGTTACATTGGAGTAATGTTTCTCTTTGGCATGTCTCAGTATGTTTAGAGATATTCTGAAGATTTATACTCGTTATATCTATGATATATGGATATATTTGCAGTGTCTGGTTGATTGACTCGAATAGTTGGAAATTATACTGAATATTTAAAGATTTTGTTGAATATTCTGAGAATTGTGAGTATTGTATACAGAAATTATTCAGATAAGAATTCCGCTTGAAACAGATTGTATTCAGAATATGCGAGATCTGATGTTAGTATACAGATTGACTTTGACACAGTTGAGATTGCAATCAGTGACAGATAGGATATCGATATTAGAAAGGTCAGAAATTTCAGAAATGTCAGAATTGTCAGAAATGTATTATGTCTGATTTGACAGATTATCTTATTCGACTATGGCTTTATATCTGCAGTGTATGGTTATTGTTCTAAATCAGTATTCGTGATATCTTGTATTGGTTGGGGAGCATATTATATTGGCAGATGATATATAGCAGTTGATCAGAATGGCATGAAGATTTGATTGATTTGTCAGAATCGATAGTATTGTTAGAACTTACAATCCTATATATTTACTAGATTAGTATAGATTATTGTTATTCTGAATCAGTATTGATACAGATTTTCTGAACTGTTGAGGGTATATACAGTCCAGCTTGTATCAGAAATGAATTCTATAATTTCAGCAGTTCAGAAACGTGATCAGAATGGTCAGAGCAGTATTTCGATAATCAGAGCAGGGTATCGGTCAGAGAAACAGATATGTGATTTTGTGTTTTGTAGTAGACTGGTTGTGTTATGATATCAGAATGTTTCAGAATTGTTAACAGAATTGATATCTATAATCAGATCCGAATACCAGGTAGGTAACCTTCTTTACTTTATGTTATTAACTGATTTGTTTATACCGAGTCTGAAATCACAGATAGTGTCAGAAATGCATTGTAGTGGATTCAGTGTTCATTTTGCTGACTGAGAATGTATGAGATTCGAATAGACAGGTATGATATAGACAGATTAGATCAGTCGTGACAGAATTTGTACAGAAAGGTTGGCAGAAATTGTACTGATACGTCTGAATCGCTAACAGAGAATACAGAAAGAAAGAAATCAGAAGATTTATTACAGACTTAGTATATTTCTGATTCGACATGGGGAGTATATTTCGATGAATTTCGTAATAAGATTATCCCAATATTTTCCAGATTGTGATATAATATGATTATGATTGACAGATTGTTCAATCTATATCTATTAGTTTGTACAAGATGATGTACAAACAGAACCAAATGACACAGATTGATGTCAGAACATAGTCAGAGTGACTAGAATTTAGAAGTAGACTATATCAGATTGTGATTGTGATTAAGTTTGCAATTATGGCAGACCATACCATAAGTTATTTTGCAGATTATTCACAGATTGACAGACAGTCAGAGTGTATGATCCAGATATTGGAAGATATCCAGAGAACTGTGATGCTGGATGTTAGCACTAATTGATATGACTTATTATCACTGCGTGACAGTAACTATCAGCTTATCAGATGGGTAATGAGATAGTTATAGGCAAGACAGTATACGGTGAATACTACAGATTTCGTTTGAAGAAAATTCAAAAGAAGATAAAGATAGTTCAGAAAGAACAAATGTCATAAACCAACGTCGGATGATGACGATTGGTATTTAAAGATAAAGATTGAGTATATCCTTGATTGGGATAAACAGATGGGAGAACAATTAATGGTATTGTTTTATTATAAACTGTAATTGGTTTATACGGATGTTGTATAACCAATATGGCAAGATTGATTCTGTCAGAGTTAGTTTAAGAAGTATTATGATAGGATACTTCATGAATTCTTATTCCAGACTGGAATCAGAGAGTTGAGTTCGAGTTGAACTCGAGTATACATTTCTTCTCGTATAGCTGAATTGATTACTTGAGAGTTCGAGGACGAACTCAGATCTAAGAGGGGGAGAAATGTAATGCCCAAGAATTATAGAATTGATAAACCAAGATTGTTAATCTTCGTTAATGTAAGACTCGAAAGATATGAGAATGCATGACATGCAATGAGGGAAGAAAGATTTGAGAAACCAGGTGTTGCATGATCAGAAAGCTAGAATTTAGAAGTTTGCACGACCGCACCCGCGGTGCTAGCACGATCGCACCCGCGGTGCATGTGCAGAAAATGAAGTACAAATCCCGTAGACACACCGCACCCACGGTATTAGACGGAGCGCACCCGCGCTGATGACACCGCCCCCGCGGTCTTGCAAGAAGCGCACCCGCGGTATGAGCAGCCGAGAGAATGGCTAGGATCACCGCTTGAGCGCACCCGCGCTCCTTACACTCACCGCACCCGCGGTCATGCGTGTTGCATGAAAAATGATGCCACGTTTCATGAAATGCATGCAGTATATATATAGAGGAATGACACGTTTTCCCTCAGAATTTCAGAAAAGGAGGTCGACATTTTGATAGAAAATCCTTACGCCTTTTTGATTGGCGATTGTGGAAGGACCGTTCATCAGAATTCGAATTTGAACGTAGTACCGTACTCCTCTCGACTCGAGCTACACAAGGACGTAAGTTTTATTACGTTTTGAGATGTTTTGGAAATATGATGTTGTTAGAACTGTATATGGTTCAGATATGGTGTGTTTGCTACCGTAGGTATTGTATAATCGAAGTCAGATTTACGAATAGACTGTTTATACAATTGTTATGATTTTCTGAAGATATTGATTTAGATTGAACACTAGATTGGTATTGTTCTTGATTCAAGAATGGAGAAATGATTATTCTCATATGTTCTGAATAGATTATTCGGTATATTTGTGAAATCAGACTGAGGAAATTATACCATATGTCTGTGTTATGAATTAGATATGATATCAGTGATGTTGTGATTTACGGAGTTACAAGACTGTGTTAGTATGCCGTTGAAACATCAGTTAATTTAGATTGATCAGATTATATACTGAGTTGAGTATTGATCAGAACAGATCGTGAATTGAGTTACACATTGATACAGTGTATTTGATATTGTCATCTCAGACTTGATATGGACAGATTGGACTTCGAGACTTCGTCTTCGTCAGACCAGGACGACAAAGGTATAATTCATGTGATATCTGGGAAGATATAACTCAAATCAGATCTCATTTGAGTTTCCCAATAAAATCACATACTTGATTATTGTTTATCTTTTGATATAATTGTGATTTGTTTATAGACTTTATATTCAAATCCTTTGAAATGAACATGCTTTGTTTACAGATTGTTATACATTGCATTTGAGGTAGGAAAGTTTGACAGATAGTCAGACTTCTAGACGTTCGGTGTATCGTTACATAGGAGCAGACACCCTCCTATTGTAGATTATTCGATACAGATATGACCGAAGTCTAGGAATAAGACGTACGTCACCCCGATTGGGAGGGTAGGTGACAGACAGTGACGTCTTATTCACCCCGGGATCCCTATAGATATAGTTGAGTCGAGTCTAGACATGAGTTGACTAGAACTGCATGTGGTTATGAATGTGGTTTCATAGACTATGAAATCCATGTTTATTGCTTTCAGTCATGACAGCATGTTTATATGACTTGATTTAAATTGCATGTGTATCTGAATTGGGTTGCATGCTTATTTTGATTTGATTTCATAGATTATGAAATCTATTACTTTTGAATATGTTCATGATAGCATGTTTTATGATTTAGATTATTTCTGTACATGCTTACCATGTTTTATACTGGGATTTTTTCTCACCGGAGTTATCCGGCTGTTGTCTTGTCTGTATGTGTGCATGGCAACAGGTGGGGCAGGATCTGGGTCTCGAGCTAGATGAGAGATTGATGATAGCGTGGAGATCTCGGGCGTTGAAGATTTCTAGGGTTTACTTATTAGACTTGTACTACTGATATTTGTAGTTGGTATTTAAACACTAGCGTATGATTGTACTAGACAGACTTGTAGGTACATTATGTTGTTTAATTAATATAGAGACATGTTAGACTTTAATTATACATTTGAGTTTATGTTAAAAGCAAAAATTTGACCCACATTTTCGAGCAAAGATCCAATAAATCCCAAAAGAATTGAGTTAGAGCCCGGGTCCCCACATCCTTGCATCGACGGATATAAGGTGATGTAAGTTTTATAGAATTCCAGCATGCTTCGAAATATACATGTTGGGGAAATTCAGATTTGAGTTAGAATATGTGTTCTTGATATCTTGAGCTTGATATATTCGCTATCGGATCGATTTTCGGACACCGTATACTATTATTCGAAATTTCAGCATGTATTACGTTAAAATTGTACAGATTTCAGCTTATGTATTGAGGTGTTGATGAGATTATGAGTTGATTGTGATTGAGTATGTTATTGTGGGGTTATCGGTATCGAAGAAGTACACCGTTATGCCGTCAGTTTGTACCGAGACTGATTATTGATTATTCCAAGACTTGGTTGAGTTGTGTTTTGATGTAAAACATTTGTATATTGTCATTTCAGATTAGTCTTGACAGAGTGACATTCCGACTTCAAGATCTCGACAGACATTGTGCGACGAAAGGTATAATTCATGTGGTCACGGGATTGCACAACTCGATTCAGATTTGATACGAGTTTCCCTAAATCACATACTAGATTGTTATTACATTTGATTATGTAATGTCTTGTTTATTGATTTATATTCGAGTCCTGAGATAGGAGATATTGGCAGATTGGCCAAAACTAGACGTTTCGGTGTATCGACGCATAGGAGAAGATTTACTCTATGTGTAGACCCTCGATATAGAGTTGACCGAAGTCTAGGAATAAGACGTACCGTCGCCCCGAGTGGTTGGGTAGGTGACAGACCGTCTTATTCACACCGGGATCCCTAGATTAGAAATGAGTCGAGTCAAGATTTAAATGTTGAATACAGATTTGTATTCTTCTACATGTTTAGAATTTTCATTCGTGTTACTTGATATATGCTATGCTTTTGTACATGATCATTACATTGCATGCATCCATATTTTATACTGGGATATGTTCTCACCGGAGTTATCCGGCTGTTGTCGTGTCTGTATGTGTGCATGGCAACAGGTAGGGCAGGATCTGGGTCTCGAGCTAGATGAGAGATTGGTGATAGCGTGGAGATCTCGGGCGTTGAAGATTGCTAGTGTTTCCTACTGGACTTGTATCGCTTATGTTTGTAGTTGGTATTTGAACACTAGTATATGTTTGTATTAAACAGATCTGTATGTACATTAGGTTGTTTATTTAATTCAAAGACATGTTATGCTTTAATAATACATTTGAATTGATGTTAAATGCAAAATTTTGACCCACATTTTCGAACAAAGATCCAATTAAATGCCAAAAGAATTGAATTAGAGCCCGGGTCTCCACAAATAGTATCAATACATACTATGGATCAAATGGAAGGGAATATCACAATAAAACTCTTGAAACACCATACATATATAATCATGTGAGCACGAAGGGTGAAATTCCACTTACAAACCAATAGAACACCTCCAATCTAACTCTTGAACACCACCTACAACAATAATCCATAAATAACACCAACATCAACTCAATAATCAATAACCCATGTAAAATAATCCAACAATCCAACAATATCAACAAACCCAAAAGATCTCTCAACTCAAACCATAAAATAACTTCACCAAAATCTTACCTTAGCTTCCTAGCACCAAGGAGAACTATGATCTCAAGTAGAATCGCCAAATAAAAGCTTAAATCGAAGTTAAGAATCAAAAGAAATGGAAGAAAACCCTTGGAATAGAGAGAAAATCGAAAATGAGAAGGAAGGAAAAGGGAAAGTATGGCCAACCACTCCCAAAAAGTAACTTAAAAACTCGGCCATACCTAGACCGCGGGTGCGCTGCCACAAGCACCGCGGGTGCGCCTAGCTCACGGCACAACACAAAATTCTGGAACACTCGGACCGCGGGTGCGGCACTGCAGACACCGTGGGTGCGGTGCTCACCGCGGGTGCGGTGCTAACTCTACCGCGGGTGCGGTGATGCCACGGCTTACCAACATAAAATCTTGAACAGTTGACCGCGGGTGCACTCCTTGCACTACCGCGGGTGCACTATGGTCACGGCAATGCACACCTCCCATACAACTAAAATCAATCCGAAACTCTGAAACGAACAACCAATAACAACTAACACCTCAAGAAAATAATATCAAGCATACTATAGCCCATAAACACAACTCTAAACATCTAATCACATAACCCAAATAAACATACGAAACTTAAATCGTACCGTACACCGGGCTCGGCTATTACAGCTACTACCGCCGCTATCGAATCTAGGAGGAGGTTGCACTGGAGGTTGTGGCGATCTCGGACTTGGGGCAACATACGGAACACTCCGTTGTCTAAGCAATCCTGCTTCTGCTCCTTTGGCACGGTTCAATGCATCGGCGAAATTGTTGGGTCTCCCTGTATTTACCAAGGTAAAGATATCGGGGTTTAAGCCGTTTATAAACTGATCTGATACGACCTCATCACTACTGGAAACATGAGGTGCAAAGCGAAGCAAGGAAGAAAATTTAGCAACGTACTCTTCAATATTCAATTGCCCTTGCCTCAGGTTTGGAAATTCAGCTCCTTTATCTTTACGGTAGGATACAGGAAAGAATCGCTGATAGAACTCTGTCTTGAACACTTTCCATGTAATCTCCGTGCCACACTGCTCGAATGCTCTTTTGATGTTCAACCACCAATTCTTTGCCACGTCTTGCAGTTGATGGCCAATGAGTTTCACTCTTTTCTCATCACTGTATTCTATAGACTCGAATAACATCTCAATATCCTCCAACCAGCTTTCGCATTCTATTGCGTTTTCTGTACCTTTTAAGGTAGGTGGTCTGAAGGACTGGAATTGTTTTAACAGATTCTCCATGGGTGTAGCAGTAACATCCATTGGATCCCCGGATGTGCTACCTTGTTCTGGTGCTGTGGGTCGCACAGGTACGGCTGCTCTTCTAGGAGGCATGTATCTGATATTCAAACAAGTTAGTGTACAAGCTATACAAACTGTCTCAGCCCTCCTCTGATCATTTATCTCTGATCCAGAATCGGTTCTGATTCAGTCAATTACATGCAATAATCACATCAGACAACACACAACATGTAATAAGGAAAACAATAAAGCATGCTATCACATCATAAAGCAAGGAAGATGACTCGATCTACCCCGCTCATTGTATCTTATCTTACTCTAAAGGACCTATGGCTCTGATACCACCTGTTGTGGGGACCCGGGCTCTAACTCATTTCTTTGGGATTAAATGGATCTTTATTATGAAAAGTGGGTCAATTTTTTGCTTTTAACATTACATCAAATGTTAATAAAACTAAGCACAATAGATACTTCTACTTTACTTCATCAAATGTACATACAAGTCTTGTTATTATACATTCGTACAAACTAGTTTTTAAACAACTACTAGCTACAAGTAGTACAAAGCTAGTAAAAACCACTAGTACTCTGCTGCGCCCGAAGTCACCACGCTATCACGATCTCATCTTTGTCTCGACCCAGATCCTGCCCCACCTGTTATTATGCACACATACAGACATAACAACAGCCAGAAACTCTGGTGAGAAAAAATCCCAGTATAAACATGTATACATACATATAATCAATCTAAAACATGAAACATGCTATGATGAATGACATCCATAAAATCATGCAATGCGAATCAAACCATGTCTGGACTCGACTCGACTACAACTCTAGGGATCTCGATGTGAATAAGACGATTTATCACCTACCCTCCCAATCGGGGTGACGGTACGTCTTATTCCTAGACTTCGGCCTGATCTATATCCACATCTACCATAGGAGAACGATCTTTCCCTAAGCTGTGATATCACCGAACATCTAGAAGTTTGACTGTTGTGTCAAGACTCCTATCTTAAATGCAATGAATAACAATCTGTAAACAAAGCATAATCATCTCAAAAGATTAGACTACAAGTCTATAAACAAATCACAATCATATTACAATATAATCAATAAATCTAGTATGTGATTTTGGTTGGGAAACTCAAATGTGATCTCATTTGAGTTGTATCTCCCCAAACAAAACATGCATTATACCTTTCTTGTTAAACCGTTACTGATGTCGAAGTCTCGAAGACGAATCTTACCAATGTCAATCTGAAATGGCAATTTAGAGATGTATTATATCAATATACAACTCAAAACAACTTCTATACAATTCATATTCTATCTCGGTAACAATCGACGGCATAACGGCGTGATTTCTCAATAGCGATATCTCAACAACAACATTATCACTCGCTATCAACTCACATTCTCATCAGAACTGTGGGGACCCGGACGCTAATCATCTTCTTAATCATCGTTGGGATTTAATTATCAGTTCTGATAAACATGGTCTAAAAATTTTTCTTTTTAAAATACAAGTGCGGAAGGTAATGGCATCTAAATAATATACATATCTGTATAAAACTACAATTCAGTAGAAAAGTACAATACTGTACAACCTAAGTCTAAGGTTCAATTACTAAATTCAAGTAATAAACCAAGTCTGCTACAAGTCCGGAATCACCACGCTAACTCGTCTTCTCTCATCGTCATCTCGACCCTGATCCAGCCCCACCTGTTGTCATGCACACATACAAAACACAACAACAGCCGGATAACTCCGGTGAGAATAAATCCCAGTATAAAACATGGTAAACATGCATATACACATAATAATTCATGAAACATGCTGTCATGAAGAGATTAAAACAATAGTAAGAGATTCCATGATCTATGAAATCTAATCTAACTAAACATGCATCTCAAATCAGATAAACATGCACATACACAATCTAAATCATAAAACATGCTATCATGACTGAAGGCAAGAACAATGGGTTCCATAATCTATGAATCCCATTCATATAAACATGCAGTTCTAGTCAAATCATGTCTAGACTCTACTCAACTATAACTCTAGGGATCCCGTGATGAATAAGACGTCACTGCCTGTTACCTACTCAATTGATCGTGGTAACCGTACGTCTTATTCCTAGACTTCGGTTCGAGCTATATCGACGGCTGGCAATAGGAGTAATACCTGCTCCTAAGTTGAGATACACCGAACGTCTAGAAGTCTGACAATGACTGTCAAGACTTTCCTATCTTAAATGAAATGAATAACAATCTGTAAACAAAGCATAATCATATTCATAACTGAATATCACTTACATGCTTGAATACAATTTTATAATCAAAGCATAAACATAATAAAATGTAGACAACAGTCTAGTATGTGATTTTGTTGGGAAACTCAAAATGATATCTCATTTGAGTTGGGACTTCCCGAATATCACATGCAGTATACCTTTGTCGTCCCGGTCTGACGAAGACGATGACCTGTATCCAACTCTGTCCATCTCGAATCTGAAATGACAATATCGAATACTCTGTATCAATGAATAACTCAATACATAATCTGTTCTGACCAATACTCAAATCAGTATACAATCTGATCAATATCTGAACAAGATACAATCTAATTCATGTCATCGACATTACAATACAATCTGAATAATTACAGAGTCTGATTAATCTCAATCAATACTGAATCTGATCAATATCAATCAACTGATGTTTCGACGGTATAATAATACAAGTCTGAATAACCCCGTCAATCTGAACATCACAAATATAATACTGAACTCATAATCTGTGCCCACATAATTCATACTCTGAATATTAACACAATTCTGATATAAAATCTCAGTCAATATCTTTCAAAAATCATAACAATTACAGGAACAATCTGTTCTTTAATCTGACTTCAATTTTACAATATCTACGGTAGCAGAAACACCATATCTGAATCATATTCAATTCTGACGATATCATATTTTCAAAACATCTCAAAACTTAATAAAACTTACGTCCAAATGAAGCCTGCGTTGCTAGAAACTCAATATCGTAATCGGATTCAAAAACAGACGGACGGATTGTCAAAATCTTCAATCAAACTCAAGAGCTTCCCTCGGTTTCCCTCTGAATTCCCCCAAGAATTCTTGCATGTATATATATATATATATACACACGAACATGCAATAAGCCAAGTGGCTCGCCTTTCAAGCTACACGTTACTCTCTAGGGCGGACAAAAGTTTCCGCTCGGGCGAGTAACTCTCGGCCCTCACCCATTCCAGCAGCCTCGCTCGGGCGGTCAAAAACATCCGCCCTGGCGAGTGACTCTCGGCCCTCTTCTCCTAGGCACTCTCGCTCGGGCGGTCAAAAACGTCCGCCCGGGCGAGTCACTTTCGCCCAACACTATTATTATCTCAATTTGATCTTAAAATAACCTGGTTATAATCATGTCCACTCAAAATCAATAATCTCAAACTAACATGTTGAGATGTTAGGTCGAACATCTCGGTGTAAAATACACCACGCCCGGCTTCGTCATTTGAGTTCCTATAACCCCAATTATGTCAATTAATCAACATCTGATTACCGTAATTAAATCTCGGGCATTACATTTCTCCCCCTCTTAGATCTGAGTTCGTCCTCGAACTCACAAAAAATCAATTCAGATATATCAGAAGAAATGTGTACAGAGTTTAAACCAAAACTCAAATATCTGATTCCAGTCTGGCATAAGAAGTCACGAAGTATAATGTCATAATACCCCTTAAACTAGTTCTGACAAAAACAATCTCATCATACTGGCTATACAACATCCGTATAAACCAATCTATAGCTTATCACATATCAGTATCATCAGCCGTTAACAAATCTGTTTACCTCAAACAAAGACATAAACAATCTTTAGCTTCAACTACCAATCGTCATCATCCGACGTTGGTTTCTTAAATATGTCCATTCTGAACTATCTGCATCTTTCTTCGAATTATCTTCAAAAGAAATCTGTAGTACTCTTCGTATACTGTTGTAGTATCCCGATGCCTAATTTGAGTTAATTATTGGATTAATTGTATTTCGGTGGGATCGGAAGGACCGAACCGGGTTCGGATCGTCCGAAGTTGGTTCGGATCGTCCGAAGTTGGTTCGGATCGTCCGTTCTGTTCGGAGTCAGACGAGTCATGTCATGTCAGAGTTCGGATCGTCCGATCAGGATTCGGATCGTCCGAAGACAGGTGGCTGGACACGTGGAAGACATGCAATGTTCGGATCGTCCGAAGTGGATCGGATCGTCCGAAGTGTACCGGATCGGAGCGTCCGAAGTGGATCGGATCGTCCGATCGTTGTCTATAAATAGAAACGCGAGGCTTCACTCTTCACTCGCCAATTCCGAGAGTTCCAGAGCGTTTTAGTCGTTTCTGATGGGCTTCTAGTCTTTTACCGAGGTTCGGGCACTAGCGGGGAGCTACTGGTTTTGTAGCGGAGCTGTGCTCTAGTTGGGGGCTAGCGGCATCAGTGGGCTGACTACAGACGCAGGTATAGTTCTGGGTTCCCTTTGAGATTTGGGAGTATCTATTAGTCTAGTTAAGGCTTTTAGATGTGGTTTAGTGATATGGTATCACTTGGATTGTAGGCTTTATTCTAGGGCTGATTGCTAGGATCTACTGGTTTGAGGTACGAAAGTACTATCCGAGATAGCAGGATTGAGTATGCTTTACTATGTGTTGCATGTTTATATGTTGCATTATTATCTGTCATATGATGCATGGTTTATTATGCGGCATTTGCATAATCATGTTGAGCCTGATTATCTTTGAGATAGCCTGTTGAGAGGGTGCTCAGCCCTCATTTGTTGTGGATGGTTGGACCCCGTTGGCCGACGGTGGTCAGGTCACCGGTATATCCACAGGTTTATTTTGGTATGGGAGCCACCTCCTGGTGCGACGGCGCAGAGTGCTACATACCTTGACGTCATTTGCCTGAGCAGTATTTTGTTATACCCAGATCCTGGTATCCAGTACATTTTGCATACATGCATGTCATAGTCTTGTATACTCATGCTTTCGGTGCTGAGCGTTTTATGCTCACGTCCTCGGTTTATCTCTGTTTTGGACACCCTATTCGATGGGGCAGGTCTCAGGTTGGACGGTCCAGGAGGGAGTGGACAGGGAGCTGGCAGGGGTTGATTCGTAGTTGTTGGTATTTATTCTTAGATTTAGTTCGATCTGGTTGTTTAAGTATTTTTGTACTTACAGTTTCGATTGGGTTGTATTACTTATTCCGCTGTTTACCTGATTCAGTTTTAAATATAGATTTTGCATGCTTTAGTTCTGATTAGTAGGTGATTCTGGAACGGGTCACTACATTTATGGTATCAGAGCATGCATTAAGATTTTGGGATTTAGAACTGTTCTTTTGGGTTTAATCTCTGGTAACTTTTGTAGCGAGAGATGTCTGGTTATGACGACGATGCTAGTAGTCATGGCAGCGTTGGACGTTGGGGAGACCGCGACGATCGGGAGCGTCGCCGAGAGCATCGAGAACGTCGTCAACACCGTCGTGATGAGCCTCGGAGTTTTAGTATGCATCGGTTCTTGCAGATGGGGCCGAAACCTCTTTCGGGCGGTGAGACTCCGGATGTTGCGGAGAACTGGCTTGAGAGGATGGAGAGCTGCTTCAAGACTTTTCAGTGCTCGGCGGAGCAGCAGATTGATACCCTTGATTTCTTGCTGGAGGGTGGTGCGCGCAAGTGGTGGAGGTCTACCTCTGCACCGATAGTTCAGCGACAGGGTCGAGTTCTTTGGGCCGATTTCCGAGCCGCTTTCATGTTGCTTTACTTTCCGCCAGCTCTTCTGCAGACCAAGGCGATTGAGTTGATCAATCTGAAGCAGGGAAGTTTGTCTGTTGATGAGTATCAGCAGAAGTTCTTTGAGTTGCTTCCATATGTTCCGCATGTCAGTGATAATGCTATGGCCAAGTATAACCATTTTCTCCAGGGTCCTCAATCAGGAGATTTATGATCGGGTTGTTGTCTGCGATGATCCGACATCGTATGAGGGCCTTGTGAATCGTTGTCGCCAGGCTGAGGGCAGTTTGCTGAGAGGTCGAGCCATGCAGTCTGCTCGTCCTACTAGTTCTTTGGGTCCCCGCGCCCAAGCATTTAAGAAGGCTGGATCTACTTCTTCTTCCTCTGGATCTGGAGGAGTTCATCATTTTGGGAAGAAGAGGGGCCCGTGTCAGCACTGCGGGAAGGATCACCCGACGGAGCGTTGTCGCAGGGTTGCGGGTGCTTGTTACAAGTGCGGTGAGATGGGCCACATGAAGAGAGATTGTCCACAGACGGGCGGAGGATCAGGATCTGGTTCTCAGGCTTCAGTTCATCAGAGGTCACAGCAGGGACAGTCTACTCAGGGTTCTAACCTCCGACCGCGTACTCAAGGGCAGGTCTTTGCTCTTAACCAGGATCAGGCGGCTGAGGAGAACGAGAGAGTTATCGCAGGTGTGTTTTTATTATGTGGATTACCTGCTTACGTTCTCATTGATACTGGTGCATCACATTCATTCATATCTGCGAGGTTTGCTAAACGTCATAAGTTACCTTTCACTTCTTTGGACGTTGTGGTATCTGTTTCCACACCGATGGGTCATTCGGTGCTAGCTAAACGTCTAGTTTTGGGTTGTCCTCTAGAGTTTGAGGGTAATGTTTTAACTGCTAATTTGATGATTCTTGCGATGGAGGATTTTGATTGCATTCTGGGAATAGATGTGCTGACTGTGTTTAGAGCTACTGTGGACTGTTATCAGAAGTTTGTGCAGTTTCGTCCAGTTGAGGGCGACAGTTGGTTTTTCTATGGAGAGGGAGCGCGACCCCCGATGCCTGTGGTTTCTGCTCTGAAAGCCTGTCGTGCTTTAGAGTCGGGCGGGGAAGGCTACCTTATCTATGCTATTGATTCGTCCGCAGATAGTGTCGGTATCAGTGACATTCCAGTGGTTTGCGATTTTCCGGATGTTTTTCCCGAGGAGATTCCTGGTTTTCCTCCCGTTCGGGAAGTGGATTTCGGCATTGATTTAGTGCCAGGCACGGCACCAATCTCTAGAGCTCCTTATCGTTTAGCTCCATCGGAGATGCAAGAATTGAAACAGCAGTTGCAGGATCTTCTTGACAAGGGGTATATTCGACCCAGTGTGTCCCCGTGGGGAGCACCAGTTCTTTTTGTCAAAAAGAAGGATGGTTCGATGCGGCTCTGCATAGATTATCGGCAGTTGAATCGTGCTACGATAAAGAATAAGTATCCGTTGCCACGGATTGATGATTTATTTGATCAACTGCAAGGTACCTCTGTGTATTCCAAGATTGATTTAAGGTCTGGTTATCATCAGCTTCGAGTTCATCAGGGAGATATATCGAAGACTGCATTCAGGACCCGGTATGGGCATTATGAGTTTCTGGTTATGCCTTTTGGGGTGACGAATGCACCAGCAGTTTTTATGGATCTGATGAATCGGGTATTTCGGGATTTCTTGGATAAGTTTGTTGTGGTGTTTATAGATGATATCTTAATCTATTCGCATGATCAGCAAGAACACGCACAACACTTGAGGATTATTTTACAGACACTTCGCGAGAATCAGCTTTATGCGAAGTTGAGTAAATGTGAGTTTTGGATTGACAGGGTTGTATTCCTTGGTCATGTCATTTCTAGCGAGGGAGTTTCAGTTGACCCGAGCAAGGTGGAAGCGGTATTGAACTGGTCGCGTCCGACGACAGTAGCCGAGATTCGCAGTTTTCTGGGATTGGCTGGGTATTATCGCCGTTTCATTGTCAACTTCTCTCAGATTGCTAAGCCACTCACTCAGCTCACTCGGAAAGATGTTTCATTTGAGTGGACATCAGAGTGCGAAGAGAGTTTCTGGGAACTTCGCAGACGTTTGACATCTGCGCCTGTTTTGGCTTTACCGTCTGGATCTGGTGGTTTCAGTGTCTACACCGATGCTTCTTTGCAGGGACTAGGGTGTGTTCTGATGCAGAATGAGCATGTGATTGCTTATGCGTCGAGGCAGTTGAAGCCTCATGAGGAAAACTATCCTGTTCATGATCTGGAATTAGCAGCGATCGTTTTTGCTTTGAAAATCTGGCGCCATTATCTGTATGGTGAGCGATTTGAGATTTTCACTGATCATAAGAGTTTGAAGTACCTGTTCACTCAGGCTGAGTTGAACATGCGTCAGCGTCGTTGGATGGATCTACTCAAGGATTATGACTGCGAGATCAAGTATCATCCAGGCTCTGCGAATCTCACGGCCGATGCTCTTAGTCGCAAGGTGAGATTGTCTGCTCTTCAGACTTGTGCTGTATCTGGGATTATTCAGGATTTCTGTTCGATGGGATTCAATTGTAAGCATCGGAAGGGAACCGACGGTATCCGTGTAGCTACTATTTTGTCTGAGCCAGTTCTGTATTCTCGGATTAGAGATGCTCAGATGTCTGATTCTAAGGTTCAGAAATTAGCTCGGTTGGCTGATGGAGATAATACTTCTGGATTCCACTATCAGTCCGAGGGTCTTTTGTGTTTATCTGGTCGTGTTGTTGTACCGGAAGATGACACTTTGAGGGAGGAGATTTTATCCCAGGCTCATCGTAGCAAGTTGAGTGTTCATCCGGGGAGCAACAAGATGTATAAGGATTTGAGGACTCGATTTTGGTGGAAAAGTATGAAACGTAATGTTTATCAGTATGTCTCCAAGTGCCTAGTCTGTCAGCAGGTGAAGGCTGAGTATCGACGACCTGGAGGGTTATTGCAGAATCTTCCTATTCCGGAGTGGAAGTGGGAGCATATCACGATGGACTTCGTGACTCACTTGCCTATGTCTGTGGGGAATAGAGATGCTATCTGGGTGGTAGTGGATCGGCTTACTAAGTCTGCCCATTTTCTTCCGTATAACAGAGATTTCACTTTCGATCGGATGGCACGGTTGTACATTCAGGAGATTGTACGGTTTCACGGTGTGCCCGTGAGTATCGTTAGTGACAGAGATCCTCGATTTACATCTAGATTTTGGGGCAGCTTTCAGCAAGCTTTGGGCACTACCTTGAGTTTGAGTACTGCGTATCACCCAGAGACTGACGGTCAGTCAGAGAGGACTATTCGTACTCTTGAAGATATGTTGAGATCTTGTGTGATGGATTTCGGGCCAGCTTGGCAGGATCATCTGCCACTGATAGAGTTTGCATACAACAACAGTTTTCATAGGAGTATTGGTATGTCTCCGTTTGAAGCATTGTATGGTCGACGTTGTCGTACTCCTCTGTTCTGGGAGGAAGTCGGAGAACGACAGGTTGAGGGTCCAGAATTGATTCAGCAGGCCATGGACAAAGTTCTTGTGATCAAACAGCGGATTAAGACTGCTCAGGATCGACAAGCGAGTTATGCGAACACCAAGCGCAGACCTCTTCATTTTGATGCAGGCGAGAAAGTGTTTCTCAAGGTATCACCTTTTCGGAGGATTCTGAGGTTTGGACTCAAGGGTAAGCTATCTCCGAGATTCATTGGCCCTTTTGAGATCTTAGAATGCGTGGGAGATTTGGCCTACAGATTAGCTTTGCCACCGTATCTGTCCAGTGTTCACAATGTGTTTCATGTGTCCTTGTTAAGACGATACGTAGCGGATGAGTCTCATGTTTTGCATCCGACAGAAGTTCAGCTGAATCCGGATTTGTCTTTTGTGGAAAGACCGGTTTCGATCTTAGACCGGAAGGATAAAGTACTGCGGAATAAGACTATTCCTCTTGTCTTAGTGCAGTGGCAGCGACGAGGTACTGAAGAAGCTACCTGGGAACTAGAGAGTCGCATGCGGTCAGAGCATCCAGAGCTGTTCTAGTAGTAGTATTTTCAGTTATGATTGTAATTCCAGTTGTACTTTCAGTTGTAATTCATTCTTAAGTTGAATGTATTGTTGTTCAGAATTGTCATTCTTCAGTTGCGATTTCGAGGACGAAATCCTTTTTAGAGGGGGAGAATGTAGTATCCCGATGCCTAATTTGAGTTAATTATTGGATTAATTGTATTTCGGTGGGATCGGAAGGACCGAACCGGGTTCGGATCGTCCGAAGTTGGTTCGGATCGTCCGAAGTTGGTTCGGATCGTCCGTTCTGTTCGGAGTCAGACGAGTCATGTCATGTCAGAGTTCGGATCGTCCGATCAGGATTCGGATCGTCCGAAGACAGGTGGCTGGACACGTGGAAGACATGCAATGTTCGGATCGTCCGAAGTGGATCGGATCGTCCGAAGTGTACCGGATCGGAGCGTCCGAAGTGGATCGGATCGTCCGATCGTTGTCTATAAATAGAAACGCGAGGCTTCACTCTTCACTCGCCAATTCCGAGAGTTCCAGAGCGTTTTAGTCGTTTCTGATGGGCTTCTAGTCTTTTACCGAGGTTCGGGCACTAGCGGGGAGCTACTGGTTTTGTAGCGGAGCTGTGCTCTAGTTGGGGGCTAGCGGCATCAGTGGGCTGACTACAGACGCAGGTATAGTTCTGGGTTCCCTTTGAGATTTGGGAGTATCTATTAGTCTAGTTAAGGCTTTTAGATGTGGTTTAGTGATATGGTATCACTTGGATTGTAGGCTTGATTCTAGGGCTGATTGCTAGGATCTACTGGTTTGAGGTACGAAAGTACTATCCGAGATAGCAGGATTGAGTATGCTTTACTATGTGTTGCATGTTTATATGTTGCATTATTATCTGTCATATGATGCATGGTTTATTATGCGGCATTTGCATAATCATGTTGAGCCTGATTATCTTTGAGATAGCCTGTTGAGAGGGTGCTCAGCCCTCATTTGTTGTGGATGGTTGGACCCCGTTGGCCGACGGTGGTCAGGTCACCGGTATATCCACAGGTTTATTTTGGTATGGGAGCCACCTCCTGGTGCGACGGCGCAGAGTGCTACATACCTTGACGTCATTTGCCTGAGCAGTATTTTGTTATACCCAGATCCTGGTATCCAGTACATTTTGCATACATGCATGTCATAGTCTTGTATACTCATGCTTTCGGTGCTGAGCGTTTTATGCTCACGTCCTCGGTTTATCTCTGTTTTGGACACCCTATTCGATGGGGCAGGTCTCATGGTTGGACGGTCCAGGAGGGAGTGGACAGGGAGCTGGCAGGGGTTGATTCGTAGTTGTTGGTATTTATTCTTAGATTTAGTTCGATCTGGTTGTTTAAGTATTTTTGTACTTACAGTTTCGATTGGGTTGTATTACTTATTCCGCTGTTTACCTGATTCAGTTTTAAATATAGATTTTGCATGCTTTAGTTCTGATTAGTAGGTGATTCTGGAACGGGTCACTACAACTGTCTTGTGTATACTATCTCATTATCTTCTGATAAGCTAATAGCTATTGTCACATAGTAATACTGAATTATATCAATTAGTGCTAACATCCAGCACTAAAGCTGTACAAAAATCTTCCAATCTCTGGATAACACATTCTGACTGCCTGTCAATCTGTGAAACAATCTAAGAGAGAATTCATGATATACTTTATCACGAATACAATTCAAGCAAAATCACAATCTGATATAATCCACTTAACTGTTCTGTTCTATCTGAACATTTCTTTGACATCGATCTATGTCATTTAGTTCTGTTTGTACGTAATCTGGTACAAACCGATAGATATAGATTGAGAAATCTGTCAATCATAATCATATCATATCTCAATCTAAAGGTAATGGCGGTAATTTCATTACGAAAGCCATAGAAATGTACTCCCATTTCTATTCAGAAATATACAAAATCTGTAATTAGTCTGCTGATTGCTATCTTTCTGTCTTTTCTGTTAGCAATTTAGACTTATCAGTACAATTTCTGCCAACCTTTCTGTACAATTTCTGCCATAACTGATCTACCCTGTTTATATCACAACTATCTGTTCGAATATAATATATTCACAAACATCTGAATGAAAACTGAACCCACTACTGTGCAGTTCTGACACTATCTATGAGTTCATATTCGAACTATCCTGTATAAACAATTCAGTTAATAACATAAAATAAAGAAGAAATACCTACCTGGTATTCGGCTCTGACTATAGATATCAATTCTGTTACAAAATTCTGAAACATTCTGATACCACAATAGAATTAATCTGATACAACCACCAAATCACATATCTGTTACTGTAGGCGTTACTCTGTTCTGATTATCTTGTCAAAATACAAGTCTGAATAGTCTGATCACATTTCTGAACTATTTACACGAATCTGTATCAAACACTGACCCAAACAGCAGTAATATCAAATCAGATTCGAAATAACAAAAACAACCTATACAATCTAGTGAGTTTAAGAAAACTCATAAAACAGCAAGTTCTGGCAATACTGATAATTCTGACTACTGATCAATCGTCACAGCGCCCAGATCAACTGTCATACCTCATCTGCAAATAGAATATGCTTCCAAACAATATAAGATGTCTCAAATACTGATTTAGAACCATAACAATACGCAAACAGATATAGCATAATAAGAAAATAAGAAAATCTGCAAAACTCAGCAATTCTGACTTTTTAACATTCCTGCTAATTCTGATATATCTGTTACCTGTGTCGTTTACAGTCGCTGATTTCTGTCTCAACTGTGCACATAACCCAGTATACAAACTGCAGATGTCATATATTCTGAATACAATCTGTTTCAATTATGATTCATACCTGATTACTGTCTGTATACAATAATCACTGTTCTCTGAATATTCAATAAAATCTTCAAATATTCCATTTAATCAATCAGATGTTGCTAACATATCAAATATCATAGACATAACAAGCATAAAATCATCAGAATATCTCCGAACATAAGAGTTAGCAATCTGTACCCTTCTATTACTCTTCAATATCATTCTGTACTGAATTCTAAGGTATAACCATTACCTGGTATCGATTCAATTCTGAAATCTACCTTTCTGATATCAACACATCTGAAATCTTATCTAGGCAAATATCAGTCACCACATATATCATTGGCGAATCTGCCAATGCTAGGCTCGATTTCAGTGGGTCTACTGAATACATAAGGATGCAATCTGCTCCTTTCTGTACTAATCGAGTCCTATACAATACAGTTATTAAAGGAATTCTGAATCTAGAATCCTTATCGGAAAATCTCCGTTTATCAGCCAGATCTGGTCTGAATCTTACTATCTCTGGGACAATCTCTACAATATCTCTGTACTTGTGTAGCATTACACGTCAATAATGAGATCGAAATCATATAACACAAGTACATCATAATCTAGCCCAATCCCGGTTCATTCTACTGTAGTATATAACATGTCACAGAAATCTCTGATATCAACATATTCCTCAACAACCAAGGAATCAATACTACAGTATACACAGACCCCACAAATATAGCATATCACCATGCAACTCAGTCAAAGATATTCTTAACAAATGCATTAGTATATATCAATACATATGCAATAGAATCGTAAAAAATAGTACCTGTTGTGAATTCTGGATCTGTTTCTCACTTAACACTGTTCCCTAAGATCTTCGGGACCGTCTCTGGGGACAAACTTTAGCAAAATGCCCCAGCTGTTTACAAATATTGCATCTACCAAGCACTCCTTTGCATTGCTCTGAGGAATGTCTCCCTTCGCAAGTCCTACAATAGACATCGGTATGGCTTGGACTGGAACCACTTGAGCTAGAGGAACCACTTCCCAACTTCTTGAACGGCTTCTTTTGAGCTTTCAGCAAATCTTGCTTTCCACTCGTGCTGCCACGCTCAATTTGAAGAGGGGATTGTTGTGCCTGAAGTGGCTTCACACACAATCTTGTCAATTGTCTAATCAGACTCGCCTCAGCTCTCTTCGCTCTACTCAAGATATCAGCAAAATGGTAAGGACGTTGCAAATTCATAAATGCAACTACCTCCGAATTCATCCCTCTGATGAACTGATTCACTACAGCTTCATCATTTCCAGCTATCTGAGGAGCAAAACGCAGTAGAGTCGAGAATTTAGCAGCATATTGGTCAATATTCAGCTGCCCTTGGCTCAAATTCTCAAACTCTAATTTCTTGTCCTCTCGGTACGAGACTGGGAAAAATCTTCGATAAAATTCAGTTCTGAATATTTCCCACGAAATCACTGTACCTCTCTGTGCCCACATTCTTCTACTGGTAATCCACCAACTCCTGGCGGCTTCTCGTAACTGGTAAGGCACCATTTTAACCCTCTGTTCATTTGTACAGTCAAGTAAATCGAACAAGATTTCTATATCATCAAACCAGGTCTGACAATGTTCAGATGTCTCGGTACCATTCAGAACCGGCGGCTGTAATAACTCAAATTCTTTCATCTTTTCTTCTAACTGAGTTTCTGATACATCTCTCTGTTCAGACGAAGTACTGCCCTTTTCTGAAATTCTTCGAGGTGGTATATCTGAATATCAAACAGATTAGTACATACTCTATACAATCTGTCTCAGCCCTCCTCTGATCATATACCTCTGATTCAGACTCGGTTCTGATCCAGGCTTACCAATTACATGCTGCAATCAACTCAGATAACAAACAACATGTAATAGGGAAAAACAATAAATCATGCTAGCACACACAATGTAAGTCAACATTGAAATAATTCTCATGCTAGCAATCACATGCAAGGAAAGAAAATTCAATCTACCCCGCTCATTCTCTTCTATCTCAGTCTACAGAATCTACTGCTCTAGAACCTACTGTTCTGGAACCTACTGTTCTGGAAACCTAATGCTCTGATACCACCTGTTGTGGGGACCCGGACGCTAATCATCTTCTTAATCATCGTTGGGATTTAATTATCAATTCTGATAAACAGGGTCTAAAAATTTTTCTTTTTAAAATACAAGTGCGGAAGGTAATGGCATCTAAATAATATACATATCTGTATAAAACTACAATTCAGTAGAAAAGTACAATACTGTACAACCTAAGTCTAAGGTTCAATTACTAAATTCAAGTAATAAACCAAGTCTGCTACAAGTCCGGAATCACCACGCTAACTCGTCTTCTCTCATCGTCATCTCGACCCTGATCCAGCCCCACCTGTTGTCATTGAAAGCGGACCGGTTACGGTGGCCGGAAACGCAACGGAAGCACAAAAATCGAATTTTATGAGGAAAATTTCGGCCACCCCTACATTTTGTGCAACAAATACAAAAAAACTCAAAATGTCATACATAGGGTGTTTTAAAGAAATATACCTATCAATCTCAAGAGATTGATTATGGCTCCAACTTTGTTGTCAAACAACAAAGCTCTTGAAAGGTAGAAACTATCTTCAAGCTTTCCAATGAGTACTCCTTGCTCAACTATTAAGCCCACCACCAACTAGGTAGATCCCCTCATATTTTGCACTAGAAAAATATGAGGATTTTTCAAAGAGAAGTGTGTGTATTCAACAATTGAAGAACACAAAAATGGAGAGAAAACTTGGAGAGAAAAGGGAGGAGAGTTTCGGCCATAGTGTTGGTGTAATCGAGGAGGGAAGAGTTCTCTTGGGGTTGCAAAAAGTTGATACAAAAAGTGGCATGCCATGCCAATATTTTATTCAAAAGTAATCTCCAACCCTTCACCTCCCATGCATGCATACAATATAGTTTTTAATCAAATTAAAAACATTGGACTAAATTTAATTATCTCAAACATATTTGAGACTAATTAAACATTACTTGAATTTACCCAAGTCCCACTAGTTAAATAATTATTTTAATTGAGCTCTACTAGACTCAATATTATTTAATTAATCCAACACTTGAATTAATTTAATTATTTGGACTCTACTAGGCCCACTAGTGTTTAATTAATTCAACACTTGAATTAATTTAATTTAGTCCATAACAATGTTTATGAAAATCACAATTTTCAAATACATTATTCACTTGGCCAAATTTTAATTTAGGAACACTTCCATAAATCAAAATTTACATTTCTCTCATAGAAGTCATACTTCTATTTTTCTTTACACTTATAAACTCATTTATAAGTCGTTCAACACATTGAACTATTTTCTCCTTTATAGAAGTCATACTTCTAATTTTCGTTACGCTTATAAACTCCTTTATAAGCCGTTCAACACATTGAACTATTTTTACTTCTCAACGGGATCTACAAAGCTAGTACTTGTGTGGCCCTCAATGGTTCATTGATACAACTAGCCGTGGGTTCACATCTCCATGTGATTCGGACTAAACATGTCCTTATTCGAGCATACCCCAATTGCTCCATTCTTACTTATCAACTCCTTGATAGTAAGAATGTCAGAACTCAAGTCTGATAGTACCCAACCAATCACGTTAAACGCCTAGCAGCATCGCTTACGTGATTCCCTAGGTATCACATGATAGTGCCTGCAAGAACCATTCAATTATGGTTAGCGTACAGTACGGTCCCTTCAACTCATATATCCCGATCGATTCGACAACCATTGGTTTATCGAGAGTTGTCAATGAATCGATACTATGTGTCATGTCGTAGTTGCATCGATGGTGTAATCTATGAAACACCTTTCATAATTACAACCATACTCTGGCCAGAGATTTCGATCTACATACACATGATAACACATAGGATATCCATACCCGAAGGTAAGCGGTGAATCCCCGACTACAATGCATCGACTCCTATGTGTTTCGACAGAACACCCAATCTTGCCACCTGATGACCCCATGAGAGTCGGTAAACAAGTCAAAGTGTAATTCTAGCACATAGAGTCTCAATGTTGTCCCGGGTCATAAGGACTAATTCTGTACAACCATAAACCAGGACTTTTCCACTCGATAAGTGAGAACCACTTGGAAAGTCCTTTTATGGAGGGTTGTTCAGTGCACTCTACAAGGAGCACCTATCTGCATGTTCGGACATCACAATGTCCCCTACCAATGAAACATGGTACTCACATCGCAGATACTAGTCTCTAACTCGAGCGGCCTATATCCTTCTTAGTGGCGGCTGAATTGACTAGGAACCGTTTAGAATATACAGTATTACAAATATGAGTTTCATGATACTCATCATATGAGCATCTCATATTCTTTCTACTATTTGTATATTCAAGGGCTTTATCTATGCAGCTAGCATGGGTATACAGATAAAGATTTGCCAAAGTAATAATTTCAAATATTATTAAAATAAAGACTGCTTATTCATAGAGTTTCATTGTGAACACTCGGCCAACACTTGGCTCGACGGGCACCTACTCTAACAATCTCCCACTTGCACTAGAGCCAACTACCCTTATGCTTAAAACCCATTGATTCGCGATGCTTGTCGAACAATGGTCCAGGTAAAGGCTTATCTAGTGGATCAACAACATAATCTGTGGAGCCGACTTTGTCAATAGACACTACTCTTCTTTCCACAATCTCTCCGAGGATGTGGTACTTTCTCAATACGAGTTTGGATTTCTGATGAGACCTTGGCTCCTTTGCTTGAGCTATAGCTCCCGTGTTGTCAAACAACACCGGGATAGGAGCAATTCCATTAGGAATGACGCCCAACTCTTGGACGAAATTCCTTATCCAAACAGCCTCCCTTGCTGCATCTGATGCAGCAATGTATTCGGCCTCTGTGCTGGAATCCGTAATATTGTCTTGCTTGGAACTCTTCCAAGAGACTGCAGCACCATTGAGCATGAATACAAAACCAGAGGTTGACTTCGAGTCATCGATATCGCTTTGGAAGCTAGAGTCGGTATAGCCTTCCAATTTCAGTTCTCTACCCCATAGACCAAGAACACTTTATTGGTCCTTCTCAACTACTTGAGGATGTCTTTCACAGCTTTCAGGTGTGGAAGACCAGGGTTCGAATGATATCATTTCACTACATATAGTGCAAACGCCACGTCAGGACGTGTAGATATCATCCCATACATGATATTACCAATTTCCGAAGCATACGGAATGCGTGTCATCGCCACTATCTCTGCATCTGTCTTGGGAGACAGACTTGGATAGGGACACGCCATGACACACTGGTAGATGTCCTCTCATGGACTCATCCATCGAGAACTGCTTCACGATGGTATCAATGTATGTGGACTGGGTGAGACCAAGCCATCTTTTCGATCTATCTCAATAGATCTGTATCCCAATACAAAAGATGCTTCACCCAAGTCCTTCATCGAGAACTTACTTGCTAACCATATCTTTGTTGATTGCAACATTCCTACATCATTCCCAATGAGTAGAATGTTATCAACATATAACACCAGGAATGTCACAACACTCCCACTGACCTTCTTATACACACAGGGTACCTCATGATTCTTAGTAAATCAAACTCTTTGATTGTACTATCGAATCTAAGGTTCCAACTCCTTGATGCCTGCTTTAGATCATAAATAGATCTCTGAAGTTTACATACCATATGCTCACTTCCGATAGATGTAAACCCTTCAGGTTGAGACATGTAAATCACTTTCTTAAAATCCCCATTAAGAAAGACTGTCTTAACATCCATCTGCCATATCTCATAGTCATACCATGCAGCTATGGCTAGCAAAATCCTTATGGACTTGAACATTACGACTGGGAAAAGGTTTCCTCAAAGTCAACTCCTTGTCTTTGAGTACATCCTTTTGCCACCAATCGCGCCTTGAAGGTCAATACCTTCCCATCCGCCCCAAGTCCCTGTAGGAACAGTTCCCACAGGTGGATCCACAAGATCCTACACTTGGTTCGAATGCATGGAATTCAACTCAGATTCCATTTCTTCAAGTCACTTGGATGAATTGGCATCAGATAACGCTTCCTTGAAGGTCCATGGATCACATCCATGGTTAGGCTCATCATGGCCTTCTTCAAGAAGCTGACCATACCTCATAGGTGGTCTCGAGACTTTCTCGTATCTGCTAGGAGCTTGTATCTCCTCTCTTGGCTCATCGGGTGTGGGTTCTATAATTGTGGGTTTCTCTCGAACCTCTTCGAGTTCTATCATCTGCCTTTTTCTATCCAATAGAAAATCCCTTTCCAAAAAGTTTGCATTCCTAGAAACAAACACTTTTGTTTCTTGGGGATGATAGAAATGATATCCAACTTAATTCCTTGGATATCCCACAAAGTAACATAAAATGGATCAACAATCCAATTTATCTCCCACTTACCTGCTTCACATAAGCAGGGCTCCCCATATTCTAAGATAAGAATATTTGGGAGGCTTACCCATCCATATCTCATATGGTATCTGCCTTTGAATGGACATTTAGTAGAATATCTTTTACTTTTAAGTTATAGAGATCGTTTTCAAGTTCTCAAGTATCAATTAAACATTCATTCTTGTAAATGTTGCAAACACCTTTGCTAAATAAACAAGAATATCCATTTTTATCACAATAGAAATGGAAACAATGTTTTACACCAAACAGGTACAAACAAAACATCTCTTAAAATTAACTTAAAGTCATTGTTCAACAATAAGTAAACATCCTTAATAGCCTTGGCAGCAACTCTTGCTCCATTGCCCATCCTCAAGAAGGTCACACCTTCCTTAAGCTTCCTACTTCTTCCCATCACCTGTAACCCATTACAGAGATGTGAGTCACAACCGGTATCTAATACCCAAGAAGTAGAGTTAATTAAAATGTTTACTTAAATTTAGAACATACCGTTTCCAGAACACTTCTGGGCAAGATATTCTTTGCAATTACGCCTCCAATGTCCAGGCTTCTTGCAGTGATGACATACATCATTAGTCTTGTCAGCCTTAACTGGTCTGGCTGCCTCAACAGGGTTCGGAGATTGCCTCAACAAGGGCACGTTCTTCTCGGGACGTTGGAAAGAACTCTTCTTTCCCTTCCCATGTGGATCAATCTTCGTACCAGATGAAGAACCCACATAAAGAACCAACTTCTCTTTCTTGATGGTGGATTCAAACGTAACAAGCATGTTCACCAACTCCTCAAGGGTCGGTTCCATCTTGTTCATGTTGAAGTTCACCACAAAAGGATCAAATGAGCTAGGCAGCGATAACAGCAACATGTCGGTGGTCAACTCCGAAGGCAGGATCAGATCCATGCCAACGAGCTTGTCCACGAGCCCGATCACCTTTAGGCCATGCTCATGGACCGAGGTCCCCTCTCGCATGCGCAAAGTGATCAGCTCCTTGACGGTAGCATGCCTAAGAGGACGCGTTTGCTCTCCAAAGAGCTCTTTGAGATGCAAATGAATGTCAGCAGCACTCTTTGCACCCTCAAAACGCCTCTGTAGCTCATCGTTCATAGAAGTCAGCATATAACACCTGGCTATCAAGTCATGGTCACACCATTCCTTGTAAGCCTGCAATTCCTCAGGATTGCAGTCAGTCGGAGCCTCAACAGGGGGCGACTGAGTTAGTGTATATGTTACCCTTTCCGAATTTAAGACTATTTTCAAATTTCTTAGCCAAGTGAGGTAATTAGGTCCAGTTAATATGTGTTTGTCGAGTATTATAGATATCGAATTGCGCATCGAAGACATTGTCGATTTGTACTGAAAAGTAAAAACAGATAAATGTTGATGACTATTTTAAATATTTGGTAAGATATAAAGTATGGACTTTAACTTTATAAATATTTACTCCCACTGTTTTGACATCTTTCACTACCCTCTAGTGAAAACGGGAAACTCCTTTCCTCAGTAGGTACGTAAGGTCCAATTAGCGAATTGTGATCCCGAATAATATCAGCCAATCACAATTCCTAAAAGGTAGTTTCCAATTGCATCACAATGCAACCCTTAACGTAAACTTTTGTCTCACGTTTGATTAGGACCCAATAATATGACGTCGTTCATCTTCACGTGTCAAGCCTTACCCATCGATGTTGAACCTTAATGGACGGTCGCCATGAGTTCCCTCAATAATATGAGCCGAAATCATGGGAGTTCCACGTAGTTCACATCACCATGTCAATGGATGTCACAACTTTCCGGCACCCAGGGCCCCCCCAATAATATGAGCCGAGCCCCGAGTACGGGTAGCGTTCATCATGCACCCATTGTCGATGGAAGACAAGGAAATTATAAACAAATTTATAATTCCCCTTTTCGGGCTTGATATTAATTTTGAATCTTATTCAAAATGAGAGTTTTTTAGTTTTGAAAGGTCTCATCATTAATTTTATTTTAAAAGCTCGCCATGTTTGATCGTATGTTTGCCGGATTCATGCAACTTTGTTATTATCATAATAATAACGCACATACTCATTATTTATAACATATCATGCATATATTATATACAGTAAACAAACAAGGATGATCAATCGCCCCAATACTAACGGTCCGTGTGAGCTAAACACGGACCTAGGTCCAATCCTAGGGTAAATGCACGGGATGCAAATGCAACATTTACATAAGCTTCCAATATTTACATGTCTTCGATCTTCATAATCATCATGGCCACCATCTTCCAATCTTGATCATCCACTATACTAATATTTACAAATAAATATCCATGGCAAATAGGGATACATCTCATGGGGTGGGAACGGGCCATAAACCAAGCCCACTTGATAAATTGATAATTATTACAATCATTCAACACAAAATATCCTAGCATACACCTAGCAAATTGGGCTTGGGCTTTTGATCATCCTTCATGCATAATATCACATATCATACACCATCGATTAATTATCACAATAATTAATTGATCCAATATTATATATCTTGATCCAATCACTAACCGCCACGATTATAAACTAAATTAACAAAGTATACAAACACCTTTGTCAACTTTCAAATTAATTTATTTATAACCGAATTTCTTGTAAATCACAATTTACTATAAATAATCAAATTCCAACTTAAATTATTTATTTCATGAGAAAATATTTGCAACTTTTGTAATTTTAAACTTAAGGGCCCAAAAATCATTTTTCACCAAAAACATTTTCGGCCCATTTAAAATTCACAAACATGTTAGCCATCCAATGGCCCAACAACTCAAGGCCCATGACACTTTGATAATCCAAAACACTTTTGGAAACCCTAGTCGTCATCGCCGTCGCCGGAGCTCCGTCGCCGGATTCCGGCCAACTTACCAAAAAAATTTTTTTTTTTATTTATAATGATGGGGCTGTTCGGGCAGCCCCTCGGGCTGCCCTAGCTGCCCGAAACGGGCAGCCCCTCGGGCAGCCCGAGCTGCCCGACACGGGCAGCAACTTGCTGCCCGAATTTTTCCCCAAAAACGGCCCTCGATTTGTTGCAAAAACACACTCATGCGGTTAGAAATCGATCTCAACATAATATATATTGTATTTGCTACACAAAAACGTAACCATAGCTCGGATACCACTTGAAAGCGGACCGGTTACGGTGGCCGGAAACGCAACGGAAGCACAAAAATCGAATTTTATGAGGAAAATTTCGGCCACCCCTACATTTTGTGCAACAAATACAAAAAAATTCAAAATGTCATACATAGGGTGTTTTAAAGAAATATACCTATCAATCTCAAGAGATTGATTATGGCTCCAACTTTGTTGTCAAACAACAAAGCTCTTGAAAGGTAGAAACTATCTTCAAGCTTTCCAATGAGCACTCCTTGCTCAACTATTAAGCCCACCACCAACTAGGTAGATCCCCTCATATTTTGCACTAGAAAAATATGAGGATTTTTCAAAGAGAAGTGTGTGTATTCAACAATTGAAGAACACAAAAATGGAGAGAAAACTTGGAGAGAAAAGGGAGGAGAGTTTCGGCCATAGTGTTGGTGTAATCGAGGAGGGAAGAGTTCTCTTGGGGTTGCAAAAAGTTGATACAAAAAGTGGCATGCCATGCCAATATTTTATTCAAAAGTAATCTCCAACCCTTCACCTCCCATGCATGCATACAATATAGTTTTTAATCAAATTAAAAACATTGGACTAAATTTAATTATCTCAAACATATTTGAGACTAATTAAACATTACTTGAATTTACCCAAGTCCCACTAGTTAAATAATTATTTTAATTGAGCTCTACTAGACTCAATATTATTTAATTAATCCAACACTTGAATTAATTTAATTATTTGGACTCTACTAGGCCCACTAGTGTTTAATTAATTCAACACTTGAATTAATTTAATTTAGTCCATAACAATGTTTATGAAAATCACAATTTTCAAATACATTATTCACTTGGCCAAATTTTAATTTAGGAACACTTCCATAAATCAAAATTTACATTTCTCTCATAGAAGTCATACTTCTATTTTTCTTTACACTTATAAACTCATTTATAAGTCGTTCAACACATTGAACTATTTTCTCCTTTATAGAAGTCATACTTCTAATTTTCGTTACGCTTATAAACTCCTTTATAAGCCGTTCAACACATTGAACTATTTTTACTTCTCAACGGGATCTACAAAGCTAGTACTTGTGTGGCCCTCAATGGTTCATTGATACAACTAGCCGTGGGTTCACATCTCCATGTGATTCGGACTAAACATGTCCTTATTCGAGCATACCCCAATTGCTCCATTCTTACTTATCAACTCCTTGATAGTAAGAACGTCAGAACTCAAGTCTGATAGTACCCAACCAATCACGTTAAACGCCTAGCAGCATCGCTTACGTGATTCCCTAGGTATCACATGATAGTGCCTACAAGAACCATTCAATTATGGTTAGCGTACAGTACGGTCCCTTCAACTCATATATCCCGATCGATTCGACAACCATTGGTTTATCGAGAGTTGTCAATGAATCGATACTATGTGTCATGTCGTAGTTGCATCGATGGTGTAATCTATGAAACACCTTTCATAATTACAACCATACTCTGGCCAGAGATTTCGATCTACATACACATGATAACACATAGGATATCCATACCCGAAGGTAAGCGGTGAATCCCCGACTACAATGCATCGACTCCTATGTGTTTCGACAGAACACCCAATCTTGCCACCTGATGACCCCATGAGAGTCGGTAAACAAGTCAAAGTGTAATTCTAGCACATAGAGTCTCAATGTTGTCCCGGGTCATAAGGACTAATTCTGTACAACCATAAACCAGGACTTTTCCACTCGATAAGTGAGAACCACTTGGAAAGTCCTTTTATGGAGGGTTGTTCAGTGCACTCTACAAGGAGCACCTATCTGCATGTTCGGACATCACAATGTCCCCTACCAATGAAACATGGTACTCACATCGCAGATACTAGTCTCTAACTCGAGCGGCCTATATCCTTCTTAGTGGCGGCTGAATTGACTAGGAACCGTTTAGAATATACAGTATTACAAATATGAGTTTCATGATACTCATCATATGAGCATCTCATATTCTTTCTACTATTTGTATATTCAAGGGCTTTATCTATGCAGCTAGCATGGGTATACAGATAAAGATTTGCCAAAGTAATAATTTCAAATATTATTAAAATAAAGACTGCTTATTCATAGAGTTTCATTGTGAACACTCGGCCAACACTTGGCTCGACGGGCACCTACTCTAACAGTCATGCACACATAAAAAACACAACAATAGCTGGATAACTCCGGTGAGAATAAATCCCAGTATAAAACATGGTAAACATGCATATACACATAATAATTCATGAAACATGCTGTCATGAAGAGATTAAAACAATAGTAAGAGACTCCATGATCTATGAAATCTAATCTAACTAAACATGCATCTCAAATCAGATAAACATGCACATACACAATCTAAATCATAAAACATGCTATCATGACTGAAGGCAAGAACAATGGGTTCCATAATCTATGAATCCCATTCATATAAACATGCAGTTCTAGTCAAATCATGTCTAGACTCGACACACTATAACTCTAGGGATCCCGTGATGAATAAGACGTCACTGCCTGTTACCTACTCAACCGATCGTGGTAACCGTACGTCTTATTCCTAGACTTCGGTTCGAGCTGTATCGACGGCTGGCAATAAGAGTAATACCTGCTCCTAAGTTGAGATACACCGAACGTCTAGAAGTCTGACAATGACTGTCAAGACTTTCCTATCTTAAATGAAATGAATAACAATCTGTAAACAAAGCATAATCATATTCATAACTGAATATCACTTACATGCTTGAATACAATTCTATAATCAAAGCATAAACATAATAAAATGTAGACAACAGTCTAGTATGTGATTTTGTTGGGAAACTCAAAATGATATCACATTTGAGTTGGGACTTCCCGAATATCACATGCAATATACCTTTGTCGTCCCGGTCTGACGAAGACGATGACCTGTATCCAACTCTGTCCATCTCGAATCTGAAATGACAATATCGAATACTCTGTATCAATGAATAACTCAATACATAATCTGTTCTGACCAATACTCAAATCAGTATACAATCTGATCAATATCTGAACAAGATACAATCTAATTCATGTCATCGACATTACAATACAATCTGAATAATTACAGAGTCTGATTAATCTCAATCAATACTGAATCTGATCAATATCAATCAACTGATGTTTCGACGGTATAATAATACAAGTCTGAATAACCCCGTAAATCTGAACATCACAAATATAATACTGAACTCATAATCTGTGCCCACATAATTCATACTCTGAATATTAACACAATTCTGATATAAAATCTCAGTCAATATCTTTCAAAAATCATAACAATTACAGGAACAATCTGTTCTTTAATCTGACTTCAATTTTACAATATCTACGGTAGCAGAAACACCATATCTGAATCATATTCAATTCTGACGATATCATATTTTCAAAACATCTCAAAACTTAATAAAACTTACGTCCAAATGAAGCCTGCGTTGCTAGGAACTCAATACCGTAATCGGATTCAAAAACAGACGGACGGATTGTCAAAATCTTCAATCAAACTCAAGAGCTTCCCTCGGTTTCCCTCTGAATTCCCCCAAGAATTCTTGCATGTATATATATATATATATATATATATATACACACGAACATGCAATAGGTCAAGTGGCTCGTCTTTCAAGCTACACGTTACTCGCTAGGGCGGACAAAAGTTTCCGCTCGGGCGAGTAACTCTCGGCCCTCACCCATTCCAGCAGCCTCGCTCGGGCGGTCAAAAACATCCGCCCTGGCGAGTGACTCTCGGCCCTCTTCTCCTAGGCACTCTCGCTCGGGCGGTCAAAAACGTCCGCCCGGGCGAGTCACGTTCGCCCAACACTATTATTATCTCAATTTGATCTTAAAATAACCTGGTTATAATCATGTCCACTCAAAATCAATAATCTCAAACTAACATGTTGAGATGTTAGGTCGAACATCTCGGTGTAAAATACACCACGCCCGGCTTCGTCATTTGAGTTCCTATAACCCCAATTATGTCAATTAATCAACATCTGATTACCGTAATTAAATCTCGGGCATTACAAGAACATACATATATATTCTGAAATCTGTATAATTTCCACATAATACATGCAGAAAAATCATAACAATTGAGTTCGATATCATTTCTTCGTTCCGGTTTTGAATCTACCATCACCAACTTAACAAGAACACATAATCTAGTGTAATTCATAATTCCCCCAATCACCATATCTCAAATCATGCAGGAATGGAAGGAAACTTATATCCCCTTGTAGCCCTTGAAGCAAGGAACAAGAATCTCTATTCGGAATAAAAATCGGATGGCTAAATCTTAAGAAATCTTACCTCAAACTTTGAAAAAACTTGAGGAATTCTAAGGGATACTCTCGGTTCTTGTCTGCTGAAGGAGGAAATGGTTGAGTCATGCACCAAATATATATATATATATATATATGCCATGTGTCACAACAAGAAGAGGTGGTGGATTTCTCGCATGCAGCACCGCGGGTGCGCTCATGTTCAGACCGCGGGTGTGCTCATGCTTCGGCGTGGTTTTCATTTTTCAAAATGACGACCGCGGGTGTGGTCTTGTTATTACCGCGGGTGCGGTCACACCACCGCGGGTGCGGTCTTCTTGCACCGCGGGAACGGTCTTGCTTCGAATAAAATTTGCCAACTTTATGTCAATGCATCGCGGGTGCGGTCTAGGTTACACCGCGGGTGCGGTGTTGCTGAAAGGAGATCGGTTACGATGACCGGAAGCGCAACGGAAGTTCAAAAATCATAATTTTAAGTCAAAAATTTCGGTCACCTCAATTTTGTGCAACAAATACAATAAAAACACATTCATAGGGTGTTTGAGAAATTTACCTATCAATCTTATAGATTGATGTAATGGCTCCAACTTAGTTGTCAAACAACTAAGCTCTTGAAGGTAGACAATCTACAAGCTTCACCTTTCTTTTGGACTCCTTTCTTCCAATTAAGCCCACCACCAACTTAAAAGATCCACCATACATTTGCACTAGAAAATGTAGGGCATTTTTCTTTGAGAAGGGTTTTGTTATTCAACAACTTGAAGAACAAAGTGGAGAGAAAATTTTTGGAGAGAAATTCTTGAAGTTTCGGCCATTGCTTGTGAATAATGGGAGGGAGACTAGCCTTGGACATGCAAAAAGTAGTGACCAAAAGTAGCATGCCATGCCTTGATATTTGAAAAAGTTGTCTCCAACCCTTCAACTCCCATGCATGATATATTATATGGTTTTTATCAAAATAAAAACCATGGACTAAATTTAATTATCTCAAACATATTTGAGACTAATTAAACATTACTTAAATTTACCCAAGTCCCACTAGTTAAATAATTAATTTAAATTGAGCTCTACAAGACTCAATATAATTTAATTAATTCAACACTTGAATTAATTTAATTATTTGGACTCTACTAGGTCCTCTAGTGTTTAATTAATTCAACACTTGAATTAATTTAATTTAGTCCATAATAATGTTTATGAAAATCACAATTTTCAAATACATTATTCAATTGGCCAACTTTTAATTTAGGAACACTTCCATAAATTAAAATTTACATTTCTCTCATAGAAGTCATACTTCTATTTTTCTTTACACTTATAAACTCATTTATAAGTCGTTCAACACATTGAACTATTTTCTCCTTTATAGAAGTCATACTTCTAATTTTCCTTACGCTTATAAACTCCTTTATAAGCCGTTCAACACATTGAACTATTTTACTTCTCAACGGGATCTAGAAAGCTAGTACTTGTGTGGCCCTCAATGGTTCATTGATACAACTAGCCGTAGGTTCACATCTCCATGTGATTCGGACTAAACATGTCCTTATATGAGCATACCCCAATTGCTCCATTCTCACTTATCAACTCCTTGATAACAAGAACGTCAGAACTGAAGTCTGATAGTACCCAACCAACCATGTTAAACGCCTAGCAGCATCGCTTACATGATTCCCTAGGTATCAAATGATAGTGCCTGCAAGAACCATTCAATTATGGTTAGCGTACAGTACGGTCCCTTCAACTCATATATCCCGACCGATTCGACAACCATTGGTATATCGAGAGTTGTCAATGAATCGATACTATGTGTCATGTCTTAGTTGCATCGATGGTGTAATCTATGAAACCCCTTTCATAATTACCACCATACTCTGGCCAGAGATTTCAACCTACATACACATGATAACACATAGGATATCCATACCCGAAGGTAAGCAATGAATCCCCGACTAGAATGCATCGAATCCTATATGTTTCGACAGATCACCCAACCTTGCCACCTGATGACCCCATAAGAGTCGGTAAACAAGTCAAAGTGAAACGCTAGCACATAGAGTCTCAATGTTGTCCCGGGTCATAAGGACTAATGATGTACAACCATAAACCAGGACTTTTCCACTCGATAAGTGAGAACCACTTGGAAAGTCCTTTTATGGAGGGTTGTTCAGTGCACTCTACCAGGAGCACCCATCTGCATGCTCGAACATCACAATGTCCCCTACCAATGAAACATGGTACTCACATCGCAGATACTAGTCTCTAACTCGAGCGGCCTATATCCTTCTTAGTGGCGGCTGAATCGACTAGGAACCGTTTAGAATATACAGTATTACAAATATGAGTTTCATGATACTCATCATATGAGCATCTCATATTCTTTCTACTATTTGTATATTCAAGGGCTTTATCTATGCAACTAGCATGGGTATACAGATAAAGATTTGCCAAAATAATAATTTCAAATATTATTAAAATAAAGATTGCTTATACATAGAGTTTCATTGTGAACACTCGGCCAACACTTGGCTCGACGGGCACCTACTCTAACAGTTGCTTCGGCTTTTCTTGCAAAAATCCACAATTGCATGACCGCGGGTGCACTCCTGTTCTGAGCGCGGGTGCGATCTTGCAATCTTCTAATTTCTCATGTTTTTTCTCCTTTCCTTGCACGTCATGCATTCTCATTTCTTCCGAGTCTTATATTAATGAATACTAATAAATCTCGGACCTTACATTCTGTAGTGACCCGTTCCAGAATCACCTACTAATCAAGAACTAAGCATGCAATTAACCTAATTAACAATAATCAGAGATAACAGCGGAAAAGTCAACAAAATAATGGTTATACAACCCAATCGAAGTCTAGAATAACTCAAAATAAAAATACCCAATACAACCATATCGAATCAAAACAATACCGATAAACTAAACCAACCAGCTACTCAACGTCCTCCTCCTGCTCCTCCTGAGCTGTCCAACCTGAGGCCTGCCCCGAGGGAATGGGGTGTCCAAGAATAAACAAAACCGAGGACGTGAGCGATAAGAACGCCCAGTACAAAAGTATGAGTATACAGACCTATATGAAATGCACATGCTATGATCATGATACCGGGGTAGTCAAGAAACAGGAGTCACAAAGGAAAGGATCTCAACAATGCTCAGTCTAGAGGCGCCAAGTGGATAGTGCCGCGCGGTACACCTCTGGGTCACTGCATCCACTACAAGACGGACGTGGACCTAAAATGTCCCGGACCACCGAAGCCCTCCCGACCCGTCGGCCACTGTGTACTCTCGGTGTCCATGCGTCCACAAGACAGGGCTGAGCGGCCCCAAGATATAGCTTATCTCGAAAGAGATACAGCTCAACAGTAAAGGCTATCTCAAAGGAGAATACGGCTCAACATGAAATGCAACGTGCAGTAATAAACGTGACATAATAGCATGCATCATATGACATATATCAATGCACCACATAATCATGCAACACATATATGAATGTATACTCAACCAGGATATCTCGGATAGTACTTTCGTACCTCTATCACAGCAATCCTAATCCACTGGAACAACCAGACAACAGGTCTAATCCAAGCCTATTCATCAAGTGAAAACCATCACTAAACTTATCTACCAGACTTAACTAGATAATCCTGAGATAAATACTGATAAAATTCCAAACCTTCGTCCGTCGCTAGCCCGCTGATGCCGCTAGCTCCCAACTAGAGCACAGCTCTGCTACAAGACCAGCAGCTCCCCGCTAGTGCCCAAATCTCGGAACAAGACTAGAACCTGACAGAAACGACTGAAATGCTATGGAATTCTCTGAATTGGCGAGTCAAAATGAGGAAATCCGACCACTATTTATAGGCCATGTTCGGATCCTCCGAACACTACTTCGGAACGTCCGAACGCTACGTGTCCATTGGCTCTTGACAGCTCATGATCGGATCCTCCGATCATACACTTCGGACCGTCCGAACATGCACGTGTCCAGCTGCTCTTGACACCTCATGATCGGATCCACCGAACCTACACTTCGGAACGTCCGAACTCCCACGTGTCGATCAACTCTTGACACCTAATGGTCGGATCCACCGAACCCACTTCGGACCTTACGAACTCTTCGGTGCTTCCGAACCATCTTCGGTCCGTCCGATCATGACTCGGTCAAAATTACACATTAAACCTTCTTAATCACCATTACTCCGTTAATTACCCAATTTGGAATTCGGGCTACTACATTCTCCCCCCCTAAAAAAAGATTTCGTCCTCGAAATCAAGGCAAGAGAATGAACAAAACGAAAATAACAACATCATTACCCTCAAAATCTAAGGGACAACCCATCACTAGACGCTTAGCTAACACCGAATGACCCATCGGAGTAGAAACAGAAAGAATGACGTCTAGAGAAACATGCGGTAACTTATGACGCTTAACAAATCGTCCTGGTCACCCCAACGACCTACACTTCCCTGACTACTCTCATCACCAAAGTGGTCAGCCATTGCTACAACATAGAATGGGGAAACTAGTAAATTGGTCAACGGAAATCCCAAAACAGAATCTATATCCCAAAATCGTATGCATGCTCTGATACCATAAATGTAGTGACCCGTTCCAGAATCACCTACTAATCAAGAACTAAGCATGCAATTAACCTAATTAACAATAATCAGAGATAACAGCGGAAAAGTCAACAAAATAATGGTTATACAACCCAATCGAAGTCTAGAATAACTCAAAATAAAAATACCCAATACAACCATATCGAATCAAAACAATACCGATAAACTAAACCAACCAGCTACTCAACGTCCTCCTCCTGCTCCTCCTGAGCTGTCCAACCTGAGGCCTGCCCCGAGGGAATGGGGTGTCCAAGAATAAACAAAACCGAGGACGTGAGCGATAAGAACGCCCAGTACAAAAGTATGAGTATACAGACCTATATGAAATGCACATGCTATGATCATGATACCGGGGTAGTCAAGAAACAGGAGTCACAAAGGAAAGGATCTCAACAATGCTCAGTCTAGAGGCGCCAAGTGGATAGTGCCGCGCGGTACACCTCTGGGTCACTGCATCCACTACAAGACGGACGTGGACCTAAAATGTCCCGGACCACCGAAGCCCTCCCGACCCGTCGGCCACTGTGTACTCTCGGTGTCCATGCGTCCACAAGACAGGGCTGAGCGGCCCCAAGATATAGCTTATCTCGAAAGAGATACAGCTCAACAGTAAAGGCTATCTCAAAGGAGAATACGGCTCAACATGAAATGCAACGTGCAGTAATAAACGTGACATAATAGCATGCATCATATGACATATATCAATGCACCACATAATCATGCAACACATATATGAATGTATACTCAACCAGGATATCTCGGATAGTACTTTCGTACCTCTATCACAGCAATCCTAATCCACTGGAACAACCAGACAACAGGTCTAATCCAAGCCTATTCATCAAGTGAAAACCATCACTAAACTTATCTACCAGACTTAACTAGATAATCCTGAGATAAATACTGATAAAATTCCAAACCTTCGTCCGTCGCTAGCCCGCTGATGCCGCTAGCTCCCAACTAGAGCACAGCTCTGCTACAAGACCAGCAGCTCCCCGCTAGTGCCCAAATCTCGGAACAAGACTAGAACCTGACAGAAACGACTGAAATGCTATGGAATTCTCTGAATTGGCGAGTCAAAATGAGGAAATCCGACCACTATTTATAGGCCATGTTCGGATCCTCCGAACACTACTTCGGAACGTCCGAACGCTACGTGTCCATTGGCTCTTGACAGCTCATGATCGGATCCTCCGATCATACACTTCGGACCGTCCGAACATGCACGTGTCCAGCTGCTCTTGACACCTCATGATCGGATTCACCGAACCTACACTTCGGAACGTCCGAACTCCCACGTGTCGATCAACTCTTGACACCTAATGGTCGGATCCACCGAACCCACTTCGGACCTTACGAACTCTTCGGTGCTTCCGAACCATCTTCGGTCCGTCCGATCATGACTCGGTCAAAATTACACATTAAACCTTCTTAATCACCATTACTCCGTTAATTACCCAATTTGGAATTCGGGCTACTACACATTCTCTAAGATGGCACATTTTATAGCTTGTCGTAAAACCGGTGATGCTTCAAAGATTGCGGATTTGTTCTTTAGAGAAGTTGTTAGGTTGCATGGCATGCCTAGGACTATTGTTTCTAGACGCGATGTTAAATTCTTGATTTACTTTTGGAAGACTTTATGGGCTAAACTTGGCACAAAATTGTTGTTTTCTACTACTTGTCATCCTCAAACGGATGGACAAACTGAAGTTGTCAATAGAACTTTGGGAACACTGTTGCGTGCTATTCTTAAAAAGAACTTGGATTGACATTTCTATGGACTTTATTTTGGGGTTGCCTAGGACTAAGAAGGGTAGGGATTATATTTTTTTTGTTGTGGATAGATTCTCTAAGATGGCACATTTTATAGCTTGTCATAAAACCGATGATGCTTCAAACATTACGGATTTGTTCTTTAGAGATGTCGTTAGGTTGCATGGCATGCCTAAGACTATTGTTTCTGTTCGCGATGTTAAATTCTTGAGTTACTTTCTGAAGACTTTATGGGCTAAACCTAGCACAAAATTGTTGTTTTCTACTACTTGTCATCCTCAAACGGATGGACAAACTAAAGTTGTCAATAGAACTTTGGGAACACTTTTGCGTGCTATTCTTAAAAAGAACTTTGATTGACATTTCTATGGACTTTATTTTGGGGTTGCCTAGTACTAAGAAGGGGAGGGATTCTATTTTTGTTGTTGTGGATAGATTCTGTAAGATGACACATTTGATAGCTTGTCATAAAATCGATGATGCTTCAAACATTGCGGAATTGTTCTTTAGAGAAGTCGTTAGGTTGCATGGCATGCCTAGGACTATTGTTTCTGGTCGCGATGTTAAATTCTTGAGTTACTTTTAGAAGACTTTATGGGCTAAACTTGGCACCAAAATTGTTGTTTTCTACTACTTGTCATCCTCAAACGGATGGACAAACTGAAGTTGTCAATAGAACTTTGGGAACACTTTTGCGTGTTATTCTTAAAAAGAACTTGGACTGACATTATATGGACTTTATTTTGGGGTTGCCTAGGACTAAGAAGGAGAGGGATTCTTTTTTTGATGTTGTGGATAGATTCTCTAAGATGGCACATTTTATAAATTCCATATAAAATGTTAGGTTGCATGGCATGCCTAGGACTATTGTTTCTGGTCGCGATGTTAAATTCCTGAGTTACTTTTAGAAGACTTTATGGGCTAAACTTGGCACAAAATTGTTGTTTTCTACTATTTGTCATCCTGAAACGGTTGGACAAACTGAAGTTGTCAATAGAACTTTGGGAACACTTTTGCGTGCTATTCTTAAAAAGAACTTGGATTGACATTTCTATGGACTTTATTTTGGGGTTGCCTAGGACTAAGAAGGGGAGGGATTCTATTTTTGTTGTTGTGGATAGATTCTCTAAGATGGCACATTTTATAGCTTGTCATAAAACCGATGATGCTTCAAACATTGCGGATTTGTTCTTTAGAGAAGTCATTAGGTTGCATGGCATGCCTAGGACTATTGTTTCTGGTCGCGATGTTAAATTCTTGAGTTACTTTTAGAAGACTTTATGGGCTAAACTTGGCACAAAATTGTTGTTTTCTACTACTTGTCATCCTCAAACGGATGGACAAACTGAAGTTGTCAATAGAACTTTGGGAACACTTTTGCGTGTTATTCTTAAAAAGAACTTGGACTGACATTTATGTGGACTTTATTTTGGGGTTGCCTAGGACTAAGAAAGAGAGGGATTCTATTTTTGATGTTGTGGATAGATTCTCTAAGATGGCACATTTTATAAAGTCCATATAAAATGTTAGGTTGCATGGCATGCCTAGGACTATTGTTTCTGGTCGCGATGTTAAATTCTTGAGTTACTTTTAGAAGACTTTATGGGCTAAACTTGGCACAAAATTGTTGTTTTCTACTACTTGTCATCCTGAAACGGATGGACAAACTGAAGTTGTCAATAGAACTTTGGGAACACTTTTGCCTGTTATTTTTAAAAAGAACTTGGATTGACATTTATATGGACTTTATTTTGGGGTTGCCTAGGACTAAGAAGGGTAGGGATTCTATTTTTGTTGTTGTGGATAGATTCTCTAAGATGGCACATTTTATAGCTTGTCATAAAACCGATGATGCTTCAAACATTGCGGATTTGTTCTTTAGAGAAGTCGATAGGTTGCATGGCATGCCTAGGACTATTGTTTTTAGTCGCGATGTAAAATTCTTGAGTTACTTTTGGAAGACTTTATGGGCTAAACTTAGCAAAAAATTGTTGTTTTCCACTACTTGTCATCCTCAAACGGATGGACAAACTGAAGTTAATAGAACTTTGGGAACACTTTTGCGTGATATTCTTAAAAAGAACTTGGATTGACATTTCTATGGACTTTATTTTGGGGTTGCCTAGGACTAAGAAGGGGAGGGATTCTATTTTTGTTGTTGTGGTTAGATTTTCTAAGATAGCACATTTTATAGCTTGTCATAAACCGATGATGCTTCAAACATTGCGGATTTGTTCTTTAGAGAAGTCTTTAGGTTGCATGGCATGCCTAGGACTATGGTTTCTGGTCGCGATGTTAAATTCTTGAGTTACTTTTGGAATACTTTATGGGCTAAACTTGACACAAAATTGTTGTTTTCTACTACTTGTCATCCTCAAACGGATGGACAAACTGAAATTGTCAATAGAACTTTGGGAACACTTTTGCGTGCTATTCTTAAAAAGAACTTGGATTGACATTTCTATGGACTTTATTTTGGGGTTGCCTAGGACTAAGAAGGGTAGGGATTCTATTTTTGTTGTTGTGGATAGATTCTCTAAGATGGCACATTTTATAGCTTGTCATAAAACCAATGATGCTTCAAACATTGCGGATTTGTTCTTTAGAGAAGTCGTTAGGTTGCATGACATGCCTAGGACTATTGTTTCTGGTCGCGATGTTAAATTCTTGAGTTACTTTTGGAATACTTTATGGGCTAAACTTGGCACAAAATTGTTGTTTTCTAATACTTGTCATCCTAAAACGGATGGACAAACTGAAATTGTCAATAGAACTTTTGAACACTTTTGCGTGCTATTCTTAAAAAGAACTTGGATTGACATTTCTATGGACTTTATTTTGGGGTTGCCTAGGACTAAGAAGGGTAGGCAATCTTTTTTTGTTGTTGTGGATAGATTCTGTAAGATGACACATTTGATAGCTTGTCATAAAATCGATGATGCTTCAAACATTGCGGATTTGTTCTTTAGAGAAGTCGTTAGGTTGCATGGCATGGCTATGACTATTGTTTCTGGTCGCGATGTTAAAATCTTGAATTACTTTTGGAAGACTTTATGGGCTAAACTTGGCACAAAATTGTTGTTTTCTACTACTTGTCATCCTCAAACAGATGGACCAACTAAAGTTGTCAATAGAACTTTGGGAACACTTTTGCGTGCTATTCTTAAAAAGAACTTGGATTGACATTTCTATGGACTTTATTTTGGGGTTGCCTAGGACTAAGAACGGGAGGGATTCTATTTTTTTTGTTGTGGATAGATTCTCTTAGATGGCACATTTTATAGCTTTTCATAAAACCGATGATGCTTCAAACATTGCGGATTTGTTCTTTAGAGAAGTCGTTAGGTTGCATGGCATGCCTAGGACTATTGTTTCTGTTCGCGATGTTAAATTCTTGAGTTACTTTTGGAAGACTTTATGGGCTAAACTTGGCACAAAATTGTTGTTTTCTACTACTTGTCATCCTCAAACGGATGGACAAACTGAAGTTGTCAATAGAACTTTGGGAACACTTTTGCGTGCTATTCTTAAAAAGAACTTGGATTGACATTTCTATGGACTTTATTTTGGGGTTGCCTAGGACTAAGAACGGGAGGGATTTTATTTTTGTTGTTGTGGATAGATTCTCTAAGATGGCACATTTTATAGCTTGTCATAAAACCGATGATGCTTCAAACATTGCGGATTTGTTCTTTAGAGAAGTCATTAGGTTGCATGGCATGCCTAGGACTATTGTTTCTGGTCGCGATGTTAAATTCTTGAGTTACTTTTAGAAGACTTTATGGGCTAAACTTGGCACCAAAATTGTTGTTTTCTACTACTTGTCATCCTCAAACGGATGGACAAACTGAAGTTGTCAATAGAACTTTGGGAACACTTTTGCGTGTTATTCTTAAAAAGAACTTGGACTGACATTTATGTGGACTTTATTTTGGGGTTGCCTAGGACTAAGAAGGAGAGGGATTCTATTTTTGATGTTGTGGATAGATTCTCTAAGATGACACATTTTATAAAGTCCATATAAAATGTTAGGTTGCATGGCATGCCTAGGACTATTGTTTCTGGTCGCGATGTTAAATTCTTGAGTTACTTTTAGAAGACTTTATGGGCTAAACTTGGCACAAAATTGTTGTTTTCTACTACTTGCCATCCTCAAACAGATGGACAAACTGAAGTTGTCAATAGAACTTTGGGAACACTTTTACCTGTTATTTTTAAAAAGAACTGGGATTGACATTTATATGGACTTTATTTTGGGGTTGCCTAGGACTAAGAAGGGTAGGGATCCTATTTTTGTTGTTGTGGATAGATTCTCTAAGATGGCACATTTTATAGCTTGTCATATAACCGATGATGCTTCAAACATTGCGGATTTGTTCTTGAGAGAAGTCGATAGGTTGCATGGCATGCCTAGGACTATTGTTTTTGGTCGCGATGTAAAATTCTTGAGTTACTTTTGGAAGACTTTATGGGCTAAACTTGGCACAAAATTGTTGTTTTCCACTACTTGTCATCCTCAAACGGATGGACAAACTGAAGTTTTTAATAGAACTTTGGGAACACTTTTGCGTGATATTCTTAAAAAGAACTTGGATTGACATTTCTATGAACTTTATGTTGGGGTTGCCTAGGACTAAGAAGGGGAGGGATTCTATTTTTGTTGTTGTGGTTAGATTTTCTAAGATAGCACATTTTATAGCTTGTCATAAACCGATGATGCTTCAAACATTGCGGATTTGTTCTTTAGAGAAGTCGTTAGGTTGAATGGCATGCCTAGGACTATTGTTTCTGGTCGCGATGTTAAATTCTTGAGTTACTTTTGGAATACTTTATGGGCTAAACTTGACACAAAATTGTTGTTTTCTACTACTTGTCATCCTCAAACGGATGGACAAACTGAAATTGTCAATAGAACTTTGGGAACACTTTTGCGTGCTATTCTTAAAAAGAACTTGGATTGACATTTCTATGGACTTCATTTTGGGGTTGCCTAGGACTAAGAAGGGTAGGGATTCTATTTTTGTTGTTGTGGATAGATTCTCTAAGATGGCACATTTTATAGCTTGTCATAAAACCGATGATGCTTCAAACATTGCGGATTTGTTCTTTAGAGAAGTCGTTAGGTTGCATGGCATGCCTAGGACTATTCTTTCTGGTCGCGATGTTAAATTCTTGAGTTACTTTTGAATACTTTATGGGCTAAACTTGGCACAAAATTGTTGTTTTCTACTACTTGTCATCCTCAAACGGATAGAAAAACTGAAGTTGTCAATAGAACTTTGGAACACTTTTGCGTGCTATTCTTGAAAAGAACTTGGATTGACATTTCTATTGACTTTATTTTGGGGTTGCCTAGGACTAAGAAGGGTAGGGATTCTTTTTTGTTGTTGTGGATAGATTCTCTAAGATGACACATTTTATAGCTTGTCATAAAACCGATGATGCTTCAAACATTGCGGATTTGTTCTTTAGAGAAGTCGTTAGGTTGCATGGCATGCCTATGACTATTGTTTCTGGTCGCGATGTTAAAATCTTGAATTACTTTTGGAAGACTTTATGGGCTAAACTTGGCACAAAATTGTTGTTTTCTACTACTTGTCATCCTCAAACAGATGGACCAACTAAAGTTGTCAATAGAACTTTGGGAACACTTTTGCGTGCTATTCTTAAAAAGAACTTGGATTGACATTTTTATGGACTTTATTTTGGGGTTGCCTAGGACTAAGAAGGGGAGGGATTCTATTTTTGTTGTTGTGGATAGATTCTCTTAGATGGCACATTTTATAGCTTTTCATAAAACCGATGATGCTTCAAACATTGCGGATTTGTTCTTTAGAGAAGTCGTTAGGTTGAATGGCATGCCTTGGACTATTGTTTCTGTTCGCGATGTTAAATTCTTGAGTTACTTTTGGAAGACTTTATGGGCTAAACTTGGCACAAAATTGTTGTTTTCTACTACTTGTCATCCTCAAACGGATGGACAAACTGAAGTTGTCAATAGAACTTTGGGAACACTTTTGCGTGTTATTCTTAAAAAGAACTTGGACTGACATTTATGTGGACTTTATTTTGGGGTTGCCTAGGACTAAGAAGGAGAGGGATTCTATTTTTGATGTTGTGGATAGATTCTCTAAGATGACACATTTTATAAAGTCCATATAAAATGTTAGGTTGCATGGCATGCCTAGGACTATTGTTTCTGGTCGCGATGTTAAATTCTTGAGTTACTTTTAGAAGACTTTATGGGCTAAACTTGGCACAAAATTGTTGTTTTCTACTACTTGCCATCCTCAAACAGATGGACAAACTGAAGTTGTCAATAGAACTTTGGGAACACTTTTACCTGTTATTTTTAAAAAGAACTGGGATTGACATTTATATGGACTTTATTTTGGGGTTGCCTAGGACTAAGAAGGGTAGGGATCCTATTTTTGTTGTTGTGGATAGATTCTCTAAGATGGCACATTTTATAGCTTGTCATATAACCGATGATGCTTCAAACATTGCGGATTTGTTCTTGAGAGAAGTCGATAGGTTGCATGGCATGCCTAGGACTATTGTTTTTGGTCGCGATGTAAAATTCTTGAGTTACTTTTGGAAGACTTTATGGGCTAAACTTGGCACAAAATTGTTGTTTTCCACTACTTGTCATCCTCAAACGGATGGACAAACTGAAGTTTTTAATAGAACTTTGGGAACACTTTTGCGTGATATTCTTAAAAAGAACTTGGATTGACATTTCTATGAACTTTATGTTGGGGTTGCCTAGGACTAAGAAGGGGAGGGATTCTATTTTTGTTGTTGTTGTTAGATTTTCTAAGATAGCACATTTTATAGCTTGTCATAAACCGATGATGCTTCAAACATTGCGGATTTGTTCTTTAGAGAAGTCGTTAGGTTGAATGGCATGCCTAGGACTATTGTTTCTGGTCGCGATGTTAAATTCTTGAGTTACTTTTGGAATACTTTATGGGCTAAACTTGACACAAAATTGTTGTTTTCTACTACTTGTCATCCTCAAACGGATGGACAAACTGAAATTGTCAATAGAACTTTGGGAACACTTTTGCGTGCTATTCTTAAAAAGAACTTGGATTGACATTTCTATGGACTTTATTTTGGGGTTGCCTAGGACTAAGAAGGGTAGGGATTCTATTTTTGTTGTTGTGGATAGATTCTCTAAGATGGCACATTTTATAGCTTGTCATAAAACCAATGATGCTTCAAACATTGCGGATTTGTTCTTTAGAGAAGTCGTTAGGTTGCATGGCATGCCTAGGACTATTCTTTCTGGTCGCGATGTTAAATTCTTGAGTTACTTTTTGAATACTTTATGGGCTAAACTTGGCACAAAATTGTTGTTTTCTACTACTTGTCATCCTCAAACGGATAGAAAAACTGAAGTTGTCAATAGAACTTTGGAACACTTTTGCGTGCTATTCTTGAAAAGAACTTGGATTGACATTTCTATTGACTTTATTTTGGGGTTGCCTAGGACTAAGAAGGGTAGGGATTCTTTTTTGTTGTTGTGGATAGATTCTCTAAGATGACACATTTTATAGCTTGTCATAAAACCGATGATGCTTCAAACATTGCGGATTTGTTCTTTAGAGAAGTCGTTAGGTTGCATGGCATGCCTATGACTATTGTTTCTGGTCGCGATGTTAAAATCTTGAATTACTTTTGGAAGACTTTATGGGCTAAACTTGGCACAAAATTGTTGTTTTCTACTACTTGTCATCCTCAAACAGATGGACCAACTAAAGTTGTCAATAGAACTTTGGGAACACTTTTGCGTGCTATTCTTAAAAAGAACTTGGATTGACATTTTTATGGACTTTATTTTGGGGTTGCCTAGGACTAAGAAGGGGAGGGATTCTATTTTTGTTGTTGTGGATAGATTCTCTTAGATGGCACATTTTATAGCTTTTCATAAAACCGATGATGCTTCAAACATTGCGGATTTGTTCTTTAGAGAAGTCGTTAGGTTGAATGGCATGCCTTGGACTATTGTTTCTGTTCGCGATGTTAAATTCTTGAGTTACTTTTGGAAGACTTTATGGGCTAAACTTGGCACAAAATTGTTGTTTTCTACTACTTGTCATCCTCAAACGGATGGACAAACTGAAGTTGTCAATAGAACTTTGGGAACACTTTTGCGTGCTATTCTTAAAAAGAACTTGGATTGACATTTCTATGGACTTTATTTTGGGGTTGCCTAGGACTAAGAACGGGAGGGATTCTATTTTTGTTGTTGTGGATAGATTCTCTAAGATGGCACATTTTATAGCTTGTCATAAAACCGATGATGCTTCAAACATTGCGGATTTGTTCTTTAGAGAACTCATTAGGTTGCATGGCATGCCTAGGACTATTGTTTCTGGTCGCGATGTTAAATTCTAGAGTTACTTTTAGAAGACTTTATGGGCTAAACTTGGCACAAAATTGTTGTTTTCTACTACTTGTCATCCTCAAACGGATGGACAAACTGAAGTTGTCAATAGAACTTTGGGAACACTTTTGCGTGTTATTCTTAAAAAGAACTTGGACTGACATTTATGTGGACTTTATTTTGGGGTTGCCTAGGACTAAGAAGGAGAGGGATTCTATTTTGATGTTGTGGATAGATTCTCTAAGATGGCACTGAAAGCGGACCGGTTACGGTGGCCGGAAGCGCAACGGAAGCACAAAAAACGAATTTTTGAGGGAAAAATTTCGGCCACCCTAAGTTCTTGTGCAATATTTACAAAAACACATTCATAGGGTGTTTTAGAATTTTTACCTATCAATCTTTAAAAGTTTGATTGTGGCTCCAACTTTGTTATCAAACAACAAAGCTCTTCAAGGCATGAAGATCTACAAGCTCCTCCTCCAAGTCCTTGAATCTTTCCTTCAAATTAGGCCCACCACCAAACTTAAAAGATCCACCTTACACTTGCACTAGAAAATGTAAGGCATTTTTCAAAGAGAAGTGTGTGTAATCTTCAACAATTGAAGAACACAAAATGAAGAAAAATGGGAGAGAAAGGAAGAGAGGATTTCGGCCATCACATGTTGGAGGGGAAGGAGAATGAGTTAATTCCTTGTCTTGGTTGTGAGAAAAGCAAAAAGCAAAAGGTGCATGCCTTGCATTATTTTAATAAAAAGTAATCTTCAACCCTTCACCTCCCATGCATGCATATAGTATAGTTTTTAATCAAATTAAAAACTTTGGACTAAATTTAATTATCTCAAACATATTTGAGACTAATTAAATATTACTTGAATTTACCCAAGTCCCACTAGTTAAATAATTATTTTAATTGAGCTCTACAAGACTCAATATTATTTAATTAATTCAACACTTGAATTAATTTAATTATTTGGACTCTACTAGGTCCACTAGTGTCTAATTAATTCAACACTTGAATTAATTTAATTTAGTCCATAATAATGTTTATGAAAATCACAATTTTCAAATACATTATTCACTTGGCCAAATTTTAATTTTAGGAACACTTCCATAAATCAAAATTTACATTTCTCTCATAGAAGTCACACTTCTATTTTTCTTTACACTTATAAACTCATTTATAAGTCGTTCAACACATTGAACTATTTTCTCCTTTATAGAAGTCATACTTCTAATTTTCCTTACGCTTATAAACTCCTTTATAAGCCGTTCAACACATTGAACTATTTTTACTTCTCAACGGGATCTAGAAAGCTAGTACTTGTGTGGCCCTCAATGGTTCATTGATACAACTAGCCGTGGGTTCACATCTCCATGTGATTCAGACTAAACATGTCCTTATTCGAGCATACCCCAATTGCTCCATTCTTACTTATCAACACATTGATAATAAGAACGTCAGAACTCAAGTCTGATAGTACCCAAACAATCACGTTAAACGCCTAGCAGCATCGCTTACGTGATTCCCTAGGTATCACATGATAGTGCCTGCAAGAACCATTCAATTATGGTTAGCGTACAGTACGGTCCCTTCAACTCATATATCCCGATCGATTCGACAACCATTGGTTTATCGAGAGTTGTCAATGAATCGATACTATGTGTCATGTCGTAGTTGCATCGATGGTGTAATCTATGAAACACATTTCATAATTACAACCATACTCTGGCCAGAGATTTCAACCTACATACACATGATAACACATAGGATATTCATACCCGAAGGTAAGCGGTGAATCCCCGACTACAATGCATCGACTCCTATGTGTTTCGACAGAACACCCAACCTTGCCACCTGATGACCCCATGAGAGTCGGTAAACAAGTCAATGTGTAATTCTAGCACATAGAGTCTCAATGTTGTCCCGGGTCATAAGGACTAATTCTGTACAACCATAAACTAGGACGTTTCCACTCGATAAGTGAGAACCACTTGGAAAGTCCTTTTATGGAGGGTTGTTCAGTGCACTCCTACAAGGGGCACCTATCTGCATGTTCGGACATCACAATGTCCCCTACCAATGAAACATGGTACTCACATCGCAGATACTAGTCTCTAACTCGAGCGGCCTATATCCTTCTTAGTGGCGGCTGAATCGACTAGGAACCGTTTAGAATATACAGTATTACAAATATGAGTTTCATGATACTCATCATATGAGCATCTCATATTCTTTCTACTATTTGTATATTCAAGGGCTTTATCTATGCAACTAGCATGGGTATACAGATAAAGATGTGCCAAAGTAATAATTTCAAATATTATTAAAATAAAGATTGCTTATACATAGAGTTTCATTGTGAACACTCGGCCAACACTTGGCTCGACGGGCACCTACTCTAACAATCTCCCACTTGCACTAGAGCCAACTACCCATATGCTTTAATTCCATTGATTCGCGATGCTTGTCGAATAATGGTCCAGGTAAAGGCTTAGCTAGTGGATCAACAACATTATCTGCGGAGCCGACTGTGTCAAAAGACACTTCTCTACTTTCCACAATCTCTCTGAGGATGTGGTACTTTCTCAATACTAGTTTGGATTTCTGATGAGACCTAGGCTCCTTTGCTTGAGCTATAGCTCCCGTGTTGTCACATAACACCGGGATAGGAGCAACTCCATTAGGAATGACGCCAAACTCTTGGACGAAATTCCTTATCCAAACAGCCTCCCTTGCTGCATCTGATGCAACAATGTATTCGGCCTCTGTGCTGGAATCCGTAATATTGTCTTGCTTGGAACTCTTCCAAGAGACTGCAGCACCATTGAGCATGAATACAAAACCAGAGGTTGACTTCGAGTCATCGATATCGCTTTGGAAGCTAGAGTCGGTATAGCCTTCCAATTTTAGTTCTCCACCCCATAGACCAAGAACACTTTATTGGTCCTTCTCAACTACTTGAGGATGTCTTTCACAGCTTTCCAGTGTGGAAGACCAGGGTTCGATTGATATCTACTCACTACACTTAGTGCGAAAGCCACGTCAAGACGTGTAGATATCATCCCATACATGATGCTACCAATTGCCGAAGCATACGGAATGCGTGTCATCGCCACTATCTTTGCATCAGTCTTGGGAGACAGACTTGGATAGGGACACGCCATGACACATTGGTAGGTGTCCTCCCTTGGACTCATCCATCAAGAACGGCTTCACGATGGTATCAATGTATGTGGACTGGGTGAGATCAAGCAATCTTTTCGATCTATCTCAATAGATCTGTATTCCCAATACAAAAGATGCTTCACCCAAATCCTGCATCGAGAACTTACTCGTTAACAATATCTTAGTTGATTGCAACATTCCTACATCATTCCCAATGAGTAGAATGTCATCAACATATAACACCAGGAATGTCACAACACTCCCACTGACCTTCTTATACACATAGGGTTCCTCAGGATTCTTAGTAAATCAAACTATTTGATTGTACTGTCAAATCTGAGATTCCAACTCCTAGATGCCTGCTTTAGATCATAAATAGATCTCTGAAGTTTGCATACCATATGCTCACTTCCGATAGATGTAAACCCTCCAGGTTTAGACATGTAAATAACTTTCTTAATATCCCCATTAAGAAAGACTGTCTTGACATCCATCTGCCATATCTCATAGTCATACCATGCAGCTATGGCTAGCAATATCCTTATAGACTTGAACATTGCAACTGGTGAAAAGGTTTCCTCAAAGTCAACTCCTTGTCTTTGAGTATATCCTTTTGCCACCAATCGCGCCTTGAAGGTCAATACCTTCCCATCCGCCCCAAGTTTCCTCTTGTAAATCCATTTACATCCTATGGGAACAATTCCCTCAGGTGGATCCACGAGATTCCACACTTGGTTCGAATGCGTGGAATTCATCTCAGATTCCATAGCTTCAAGCCATTTGGATGAATCGGCATTAGATAACGCTTCCTTGAAGTTCCTTGGATCACATCCATGGTTAGGCTCATCATGGCCCTCTTCAAGAAGCTGACCATACCTCATAGGTGGTCTCGAGACTTTCTCGAATCTTTTAGGAGCTTGTATCTTCTCACATGGCTCTTCGGGTGTGGGTTCTATAATTGTGGGTGTCTCTCGAACCTCTTCGAGATCTATCATCTCCCATTTTCTATCCAATAGAAATTCCTTTTCCAAAAAGGATGCATTCCTAGAAACAAACACCTTTGTTTCTTGGGGATGATAGAAGTGATATCCAACTAAATTCCTTGGATATCCCACAAAGTAACATAAAATGGATCAACAATCCAATTTATCTCCCACTACCTGCTTCATAAGCAGGGCACCCCTTATTCTAAGATAAGAATACTTAGGAGGCTTACCCATCCATATCTCATATGGTGTATGCCTTTGAATGGACATTTAGTGGAATATCTTTTAATTTTAAGTTATAGAGATTGTTTTCAAGTTTTCAAGTACCAATCAAACATTCATTCATGTAAATGTTGCAAACACCTTTGCAAAATAAACAAGAATATCCATTTTTATCACTATAGAAATGGAAACAATGTTTTTACAAAATTAGGTACAAACAAAACATCTCATAAAATTAACTTAAACTATTGTTCAATAATAAGTAAACATCTTCAATAGCCTTGGAAGCAACTCTTGCTCCATTGCCCATCCTCTAGAAGGTCACACCTTCCTTAAGCTTCCTACTTCTTCCCATCACCTGTAACCCATTACAGAGATGTGAGTCACAACCGGTATCTAATACCCAAGAAGTAGAGTTAATTGAAATGTTTACTTAAATTTAGAACATACCGTTTCCAGAACACTTTTGGGCCAGATATTCCTTGCAATTTCGCCTTCAATGTCCAGGCTTCTTGCAGTGATGACATTCATCAGCAGTCTTGTCAGCCTTAACTGGTGTGGCTGCCACAACGAGATTCGGAGATTGCCTCATCAAGGGCACGTTCTTCTTGGGATGTTGGAAAGAACACTTCTTTCCCTTCCCATGTGGATCAATCTTCGTACCAGATGAAGAACCCACATAAAGAACCAACTCCTCTTTCTTGATGGTTGATTCAAACGTAACAAGCATATTCACCAACTCCTCAAGGGTTGGTTCCATCTTGTTCATGTTGAAGTTCACCACAAAAGGATCAAATGAGCTAGGCAGCGATAAGAGCCACACGTCGGTGGTCAACTCCGAAGGCAAGATCAGATCCATGCCAACGAGCTTGTCCACGAGCCCGATCACCTTTAGGCCATGCTCATGGACCGAGGCCCCATCTCGCATGCGCAAAGTGATCAGCTCCTTGACGGTAGCATGCCTAAGAGGACGAGTTTGCTCTCCAAAGAGCTCCTTGAGGTGCAAATGAATGTCAGCAGCATTCTTTGCACCCTCAAAACGCCTCTGCAGCTCATCATTCATAGAAGTCGGCATATAACACCTGGCTATCAAGTCATGGTCACACCATTCCTTGTAAGCCTGCAATTCCTCAGGATTGCAGTCAGTCGGAGCCTCAACAGGGGGCGACTCAGTCAGTGTATATGCTACCCTTTCCGAATTCAAGACGATTTTTAGGTTTCTTAGCCAAGTGAGGTAATTAGGTCCAGTTAATATGTTTTTGTCGAGTATTACGGATATTGGATTGCGAATCGATGACATCGTCAATATGTACTGAAAAGTAAAAACAGATAAATGTTGATGACTATTTTAAAATATTTAGTAAGATATGAAGTTTGGACTTTTACTTCATAAATATTTGCTCCCACTGTTTTGACATCTTTCACTACCCTCTAGTGAAAGCGGGAAACTCTTTTCCTCAGTAGGTACGTAAGGTCCAATTAGCGAATTATGATTCCGAATAATATCAGCCAATCACAATTCCTAAAAGGTAGTTTCCAATTGCATCACAATGCAACCCACTACGTAAACTTTTGTCTCACGTTTGATTAGGACCCAATAATATGACGTCGTTCATCTTCACGTGTCAAGCCTTACCCATCGATGTTGAACCTTAATGGACGGTCGCTATGAGTTCCCTCAATAATATGAGCCGAAATCATGGGAGTTCCACGTAGTTCACATCACTATGTCAATGGATGTCACAGCTTTCCGGCACCCAAGGCCCCCTCAATAATATGAGCCGAGCCCCGAGTACGGGTAGCGTTCATCATGCATCCATTGTCGATGGAAGACAAGGAAATTATAAACAAATTTATAATTCCCCTTTTCGGGCTTGATATTAATTTTGAATCTTATTCAAAATGTGGGTTTTTAATTTTGAAAGGTCTCATCATTAATTTTATTTAAAAGCTCGCCATGTTTGATCGTATGTTTGCCAGATTCATGCAAATTTGTTATTATCATAATAATAACGCACATACTCATTATTTATAACATATCATGCATATATTATAAATAGAAAACAAGACAAGGATGATCAATTGCCCCAATACTAATGGCCCGTGTGAGCTAAACACGGGCCTAGGTCCAATCCTAGGGTAAATGCACGGGATGCAAATGCAACAACATTATTACATTAGCATCCAATATTACATGTCTTCGATCTTCATAATCACCAAGGCCACCATCTTCCAATCTTGATCTTCCACTATTCTAATATTTACAATTAAATATCCATGGCACATAGGGATACATCTCATGGGGTAGGAACGGGCCATAAACCAAGCCCACTTTAAATTGATAATTATTACAATCATACAACACAAATATCCTAGCATACACCTAGCAAATTGGGCTTGGGCTTTTGATCATCCTTCATGCATAATATCACATATCATACACCATCAATTAATTATCACTATAATTAATTGATCCAATATTATATATCTTGATCCAATCACTAACCGCCACAATTATAAATTAAATTAACAAAGTATACAAACACCTTTGTCTACTTTGAAATTATAAATTAATTTTTGTTGTTGTGGATAGATTCTCTAAGATGGCACATTTTATAGCTTGTCATAAAACCGATGATGCTTCTAACATTGCGGATTTGTTCTTTAGAGAAGTCGATAGGTTGCATGGCATGCCTAGGACTATTGTTTTTGGTCGCGATGTTAAATTCTTGAGTTACTTTTGGAAAACTTTATGGGCTAAACTTAGCAAAAATTGTTGTTTTCCACTACTTGTCATCCTCAAACGGATGGACAAACTGAAGTTTTTAATAGAACTTTGTGGGGAAACACTTATGCTCCCTCTTTGACCGCTCTTATTAACAATCCAGAT